>NC_056731.1:421725824-421734188 GCF_019279795.1 Protopterus annectens
GCCCCCAAATGGAAACAGTGGGACTGAAGTCCCCACCCATGGGCAGTCACCACTGCACCTTCACGGTCTCGAAGTGTTTGTGCTTGGGCTGAGCAGGAGGGGCAGGTTAAACTTCTAATTGTGCCATGCGGCCCTCAAGCTGGCATAGCAGATCTCCAAACTCCTTTCAGAGCTTGCTACACACCAAACCCTGGACCTGGCTTTGTGTGACAGGATCCTGTCTGTGCCCACTCCCAGGCGGGGGAGCCCCATCCCTTAAGGTGGATCCACCTGAAGTTGGTGCAGGACCAGCAAATGAGGAGATCTCAGGGTGTGTCTCAGATGTGCTGGGACCCAGTGCCATGGCCAGATGAGGTGGGAGAAGTGGGTCTGCTGGGACTGGCCTTCCCAAACGTGCTATGGTGTTACAGTTTTAGAATATATGTGGGTTATTAATAGCCAACACAATCCAGGATTAGTCGTAACAGCATGCATAGATATTCCCATTAACCCAAAACAACAGATTTGGAACAGTTGTATGACAAATAGAAGACATGCATATATGGAACCACAGTGGCCTTTACAACGGCATGCAGGTTACATTGATAGCAGCAGGCCACCAATGATAGTATTTCAACATGGAACATTAATAGAAACACATTTCAATATTTGTTGAACAATAGGACATATGTCCTAACAGTATGTTTGGTGTAAAACATACCCATTGATTTGTGTGTTTAGATTATTGTTGCAGATATGGTAGGGGGGGATGTAAATTAACAACTTGTATATCCTTGCAGTACTCACAACTTTAATGATCATTGCTCTAATCATTACTCTAAAGGTATTATTAAAATACCCTATGGCCTTGGTTTAGCTAGTGGTATGTTTGCACACAGTGTATACTTCACCTGTCTTATAGCTAAATTCTACTTATCTTACATGGTAGACCTGTGGAGGGAATGCTTGTTAACACAACCTGACTGTTTCTACACATATTCTGAGATTCCTAATTATAATTTTGCACATACCTCTCAACATCTTAATGCAAACAATCTGTACAAAGCTTGACAGACTGGGGGTGCAAATAGGGACATATTTTAAATATTGCTCTTATAAACATTTAGAAAGTTGCTAGAGTAACAGGATTTGTTTTATATACATTTTCTGAAGGATCTGAAGTCTGAAACTCAAATGTATGTCATTATTTAGTGACTACAATCCTAAGATCATCCCAGTGATTTGCCAGGAAAATAGAGGAACAGGCCAAAAATATGAGGCAAATATCTGGACATTCTGCAGAAATCTGTACAGTTGAAAGGTTTGATTATGCATACAGCTTACTACCACTCCCGGGATTCGAACCATGGCTGTGTGTGTTCTAAAAATACAACAATTTGCATTTCATCAGAGTGAGCTATTTAGAAAGTGCTGTTTAGTTTTTCAGTGTTTTCTATCTAAGTCTCTCTTGGTTGTACAATCTGACCTTGTAATTACAACATTCTCCTAGACATATTTTTTATGTAGCACAGTGTGAAAAACAGTTGACACAACAGTACTATTCACATACCATATCTTGGTGAATGCAACATGTGAGTCCATACAATACCAGGGTAAACACAACCAGTCCAGGATTTAGAACTTTATCGCCAGGCAGTTACACTTTTATTTAAATATGACCTATATGGGACTATTACTGTCATATTGTCTGGTTTATTCAGTAGAATCCATACACATTTTTATAGTGCCAGGTGACGTTTTACTCCTTTTTATTTATTTGGTATGACTACTACAAGCAGGATTGTTACTCAACAGCCTCGTGATGCAGTCTTTGCAACCTGCTGGCATGGGCTTCCTGGTTCATAGCCCACTCAGCTGCAGCTGTAATGAAAATAGAGAAACATTTATGCATACCTATCCATCACATACACATGTTGGACTTTGGTAAACAATTATTGCTATGAATACTTACACACTGCTGGGAGGTCTCCCCTGTCTCTTGCTTCTTGGACCCACTGTTCCTAGACCTCCCTCTTCCTTCGTTTCAAGTTGGCATAGTGGTGCCGGACATGCTCACCAGTCCGAGGGATACCAGTGGCACTGGTGAGATCATGGTTGAGATTTTCCCAGGCTTCCGCTTTATATTGCGAGCCCTGGTACTGGTCCTGCAGCAGTCTCATGTCATGTTTTTTTACCAGGAGTCCTACCATGACCTTGGACTTCTGTACGCCCTAGTACTGTGCCTGGAAGCGCATGCCCTCTCCAACTCCTGCCATACTGCCTACAGTGGAGAGTTACAACCAGTGAAGAGCTGTATTCCCATCTTCAGAGTTTAAATATGGCCAATTTCCTGTACTTTGCCATGATTGGATGGTTGTGAAAATGCTGAGCTAAGCTACGGGCAAACCTGCTTAGCTAAAGTTGGCAGTGCTTAAAGGGGCAGGTTCAGCATTGCTTACCAATAGGCAAATCCACTTTCCTGGGCTATCAATTGCTTAGCATTCATATGTACACAATGCTTACACCCGGTCAACATAGCTGTGCAGTGCTTATTGCTTATGTTTTATTATATTGGTCTACCACCTGTATGGGATTGATTCATCACTCATTACATAATATTAGATTTATTTACCTTCCCTGACATCCCCCAATGTGCTATGATTAATTTATTCTTTTGTGACTATACTGTATAGGGCACTTGTGTTTTTATGGGTGTTTCACTACTTTTTTATACTGACACCTCCCATCTGGGCCTAATACACTACTCTGGTTGAGAAAAATCAGTTACTTCTTACATAACTATGCAAAACATTAAAATTTTAATGTTTACATTTATTTATTGTGTTTCTTTATTTGTACCCTTTAGAATATCCATACTTATGCTGAACCTGTTATTCTGTCAACATTCTGCTTTGTGAGACGATTGTCCCTTATGGCTTTGTCCACATTCCTAACTCCGACGGAGGTGTGCGCTATGTGCTTATGCTAAATCTGTTATTCTATCAACTTTTGGCCTGGTAGGGATGATTGTCCCTTATGGCTGTGACCAGATTTCTTACCCTGATGGGTTGGGGGTGTTACAAGTGTTCTCGCTCATTTTAAATTGCCGAATGGCAATTCTAGAGTGCAGGGGAAGTGTGTATTGTGAGAGATCTTCTCTCAGACACACACCCTGCACTCATACATGGAACCATGTCCATTTTACAGCATGGCAGCATGCCTTCAAACATATGCATGGTGCACTGCCATGCTGAACAGAAACGGTCCCTGTCATGCAGGAATACCTTATTCCTGGATGGCTGGTTGCTGAATCCGGGGGAATCACTATCAGTTGAACAAAGTAGAGTTTTTTTTTTTTTATTTTCTTTGCTTCCAGTTTGGATACATAGGTCCAGCTGCAGCACATTTAGTATGAAATTATTTTTGAAGATGCAAAACAATTTGCATATATATCATCTTTTCAAGATGTGTCATCAGAAATGGAATAGTGTGAATTTGATGGCAGCTGGGGTAGCATGCATGGAAAATCAATGTAATTAGAGACCTAAGGAGGTGAAGCTTTTCTTCCAGAAGGCAAAAAGAGATAAGGTGCATGATAAACCAGGGGGGGAGGCTGGGTGGATACAAGATAATAGCTTGATAATATCTGGGTGATTTGAAGGGGTCACCTTAAGCATAGGAATGAAGGTGCCCTGTAGCACTGATAACATGAATCAGATTACGGAGAACAACTAGGTTTATAAAACTACTTCTTCACAGCAGCTGAGTGATAAAGATGGATGCAAGCCTGTCTATATCCTAGCAGACATGTGCAGCTCAGCCATTCCTAGGAGACAGACACAATATTGGTATCTTAGTGTACATCTACTTCAGAATATTGACTCAACAGAAAATTTAACTTCATATGGTTGAGACCATATAATCAACTTTCCAAAAATCACCCACACCCTATATATATATGTATATATATATATATATATATATATATATATATATATATATATATATATATATATATATATATCTACACACCAACTCCAACATCACACTACAGTGCAGAAAAGGGAAATTTCTCTGACCCCCACTATAATGTGATCTCCATACAAAAGCTTTGACATTTTGGAATTTCAGAAAGTCAATCATATGGTCTCGATCATAGGAAGTTCGACTTTCCGTTGAGTCGATCTTCTGAAGGGGACCCCTTAGTGTGCATGAGTTCTTCCCTATGATTCTCCATTATAGCTGGATAACCTAACAGACTGTCTACTTTATGGAAGGAGAGGGCTGACAGTGGGATATCCAGTTGCATGATCCAACAATGTCTTATCCATGTATTCCCTATGCATTGCACACTGCTGCATTCCAAATGAGATAGGTGTATATATAAAAGGTATAAGATAAGATAAGTGGAGAAAGAGTAAAGTGGGAGTTAGGGATGGAGGAGAGAAAAAATATTAAATGTCTTAAATAGACTATATATTCTGTCTCCTTGTCAGATAGATATAATGCAATTTATATAACTATATATATATATATATATATATATATATATATATATATATATATATATATATGTGTGTATATATATATATATCACTTCAGTCGTTTACACTCCCTTACATCGAATGTATGGTTTCAAAGTGTAGTAAAAGTGAAAGTAAACGTACTGAATCTAGAATCCTGATATTCAAAAAGCAAATGCAGTTCAATGGTCACATATTTACAACAGCGAATCTTACATGGTTAAAAATTGGGGAGTAAAATCATTTTGAAATTCAACATTGTATTTCAATGAAAAGACTAAATGACTGAAGTGATTTCCACAGTCTGACAGTAAACCTTTATATATATATATATATATATATATATATATATATATATATATATGGGTCTACTTCACTTGACCTAAAACTAATTTGAATGACACCCATTTGACCGACACCCAATTAACCTAAATTTTATTTGACTGACAACTCATTTGACTGACTCCCATTTTGCTGACATTTGAGACAGACTTGTTGTGGGTTTTCTTTCACCTGTGACTTACTTGTGATAAAAAGAATTACTGTAACGTACAGTGCTGACTGTTAGAATTCCGATAGTCATGTAGAAAGTAGTGCTGTAGTGTTTCTAAATGTGGGTTTGTCTCTTTACATTTTTATGGGGAGTACCTAAAGTAATCTGGCGAATGTTTTGTGCAATTCCAGCAGTAGTGACAGCGTGTAGAGTACTGTAAGCCAAGTTAAAGGTATATGCCCTTTTTCCCACTGTAGTGTCATCCTGGAGTTTGTCTATATAATTGGGGGGGGGCATAGCCCCCCTCCTAGTTTGGTTGTGCATTGTCCCGTTTCTTTTAAGAGAGTAAGTAAGTAAGTAGTTTTTAAGTTCTGGAAAGGGTTAGTTATTGGTGTTCTAAGTGTGCTTGTCTATGGTTTAAGATTTAATATGTTGAAATTCAGCACTGTAAGCTGTCGGTGAAATGGCAGTCAGTCAATTGAGTTTTAGGTCAGCTGGGCATCTGTCAAATGGGTGTCAGTCAAATGAGTTTTAGATAAAATGAAGTAGATATAATATATATATATAAGTGGAGATGATGCTTGAGGTCTCCTGATGACTGGGATGGGAGTCCATTCATTCAAAGAAACTGAAGATTCATGTAACAGAAACAGTTTAAGCAAAAAAAAAAAAAACGTCAGTAATGATTACTCATCTGCCCAGGGCAGCACAGTAGTATTTCAAAAACATTCCCAAAAGAAGAATAAAGTAGGAGTATAACTGGATAGGTGAGGGGTTATGGCTGAAGACAGGGAGATGTCAGATCAATCAAAAAAGTGTTCAGACCACATTTGAAAATAATTTAGTTTGACTGCAGTTGATCTTATTTTTTCACTCATACAATTCCACTCAGTAGCTCCCCTTCCAAGCCCCAGCTGACTAATGAATTCCTCGTAGTGAAGGGTGAGAGGTAGACATATTTTTTCTACTGCCACAGTGAGATCCCCATAGCCTGGTTCATTATCTACCTAGGATGAAAGCCCTGTTGGTATCTTCTTTTCTCTCAAAGATGATGGTGAGGTGCAATAAGGCAGACTACCTTGCATAGTCATCTAAGACCCCCTCCCTTCCTGACCTAACCCTGCCCCATGGCAGCTGATACTCTGCCTAATGCTACTGCCTAGGAATCTACATGCATTCATGCAACTATGCATGATCAGTATTTTCTAGCTCTGCAGCTGATAGTTGTTACCTTTTGCACTCTTGTTAATGTGTGTTGTGCAGTTGTCTACACTACCTCTGTCCTCCCCGACAATGTAGGAGCCGGCATAAGCTGCTTTTCCCCCTCAGCTTCCTATCCTACTATGCAGAGAAAGGTTATCTGGAACATATCATTTATCCCTCTGAAGCACAGAACCTAGTGCAGTTGACCACATTCTTGAATGTTTAAGCAGCATAATCTATACAGGTAGTGTGTCACATGTCTGAGTTGTTAGTGGGTTTGTAGACTTTGGTTCTGTTCTTTCACATTCCATGTGTGTGTCAAGCAACCAAACAAGTTCTCAACAAGACTTTAGTTCTTGTTTAACACATTAAAATAGACAGCTTTACCTTGTAGGTTTCTGCTGGTTAACAGCCACCCTAAAGTAATAATAGTTATATGATTTGCATGCATTGTTCCAAGTAGACTCATTTGGAAAGTTGGAAGGTTTGCAGATTTATAACTAATCTTTATTTCTGATCTTGCTAAAATGTTGTACTTTTTAAAAATTCACAAAACCTCAGAAAGGGTGACTGGTACAGTAAGACAAGGAAGAAGTAGTAAAAAAAAACTTCACTTTGTTTAATTGTTTGATATATGTTGGTCACATGGTGTGAACTGGCTGATAGTATTGGTGATGTTAAAAGTGAAACATTATGAAGAAGTCTGTTGATTTCAGACAAAAGTGCTTATATGTTTATCCTCCATTAAAGTCTTTTACTGCTTCTTCTTTGCTTACTGTGCCAGTTACCCTTTCTGAGTTTTGTGCATTTTGTTTTTAGTATGTTTGGACTGGTTGACAACTCCAATCTTGGTTGCTCTGTTTACTTTTTAGAAATATCAGGCATTTGTGCATGTTTATTTCGTGACAATAAGCCTTCTATTCAGAGTCAACATCTAAGTTATATAAATATTTCAACTGCAAGTCCAGCCTTTGTGATAACAATGGCTTCATATGTAAATTGAGAGTGCGTACCTTAAAACAGATGTGTATTAGAAAACAATTTTCAGGTCAGACTAAAATTTGTAATTCTGACATTTTTCAGTTAGTAATGAAGCTTAACATGAAAAAGGGCTCATGCAGTGTCTGGAACTATTACTGACCAACTACAGCTGATTTTACTAACGATACAGAAAATAATTTATCCATAAATCACGTGGTATAAAAAGTTTTTAATAAAAAAAAAAAAAAAAACACTGAATACACACTCTCCCCAGGATTCATGAACCTTGCGCCAGGCGCCCGCATAGCGTCGGTGTTATAAAGCCAAATATGGCCACTGAGCGATTCAGGTATGAAGCAATCCCACGTGCACTACCGGCGTGCGCCGGACCTGCGCCGCCCCCGGCGTAGGTATGCTAATCACACTGTGTGCGGTATTGCACCATGCAAATGAAGGCAAATAGCGATCCACGAAGTGGGGCAGGTGTAGCGTAAGGGCACGGCAATGTAAACCAAAAAAAACGGTTTACATTTACCCAAACATGACCAAGGAGTAACGGAAGGCTGTCAACGTCAGGTATCATACAGGTGCAATATGCCAATGACGAAAGGCACCGAGAATGTCCAAAGAAAACATGCACAAACCGTAAATAATGACATAAATGTTATACGTAGAAACCACAGCAGAACCCCCGGATATGTGCACAGAAGGTGCAAAGCAATGAAATAATATGACACTGTCCTAAAAGAGCTGTATAATACACATCAGCTGCACAGCCACCACACACCATAGTATGTATGGAAAGCCTCAACCCCAGCGCAAGGGTTGTCAAGGAGTGGCGGCAGTGTTCGGCGCCATAACCATGTATTAGTAGTCAATGCCATGCAAATGAGGCAGATAATAGTGAATCGCAAAACCGGCGCCGGTGTAAGGATGGAGCAAACAGCGCAGCGGTAGTACACCGAGGAGTGGCCTACATGGGATACATGTCAATCGCAGAGGGGTGTGCCACTGTAGGAGGAAGCATATTGGAGGCCAGCAAACATGGGCTGTACAATGCACATCACAGCAGCAGGATCGGCGTGCGAGGAAATAGATGCGCTGAGAGTACATAATGCCCTCATAGATGCATGTGCACGAGGATGACTACGTTCCCCAACCCAGTCATGTGACAGCCTCCTGTCA
>NC_056731.1:422073984-422114405 GCF_019279795.1 Protopterus annectens
AGTTGGTATTTTGAAAAATTTTTAAAACTGTACTCACCTAAATTTTTTTCCGGGGTTGGCTGGAATTTTGACCTTTGGGCCGACAAAGGGATCAAATTTGGGGGGGGGGGGCCTTTTTTTTTAAAGGTTTGGCCTTTCTTTGAAAAAAAAAAGGGGGGGGTGAACAAGGGAATGTATTTTTAAATAATAAATATTAGCTGTTCAGATTGATCTAAAATGGTCAGTGTTTATTATCTATGAAAAAGTAAAATTATATAATAAAAATAATTTTTATTTTAAAATTAAATATATTTTGGGTGTGTTTGTGGGATGAGGGAAGCCTTTTTGAAAATTTTTTGTTCCACCATTTGGCTTGGGGCCCCTTTTCCAATTTGGCCCCTTGGGTTTTTTGGGGGATTTGGGGTTAAAAAATTTGTAGGGCCCTTTCGGAACCCTGGGCAACTTTTCAGACTGTTTTTGGAGGTGTTTTTTAGGAAAAAATTGGAAAGTATTTTTCAATTAAATATGTAAGTAAAATGGTTGTACAAAATGTCATTTAGTTTAAATTGTAGGAAAAACGTGAAATTTATGCCAGAATTAAGAACAGGGTTTTCCCCCCTTTTTCACACTTCCTTAAAGGAGGTGTGGCTTCTGGGGGAAAAACAGGACCCCTTTTTTAAGGTGCATTGGAAAGCTTGTCCTAAACTCCTTTAAATTGAGCCACTTTTAGGGTAAATAATCCTAAAATGGTGGGGAAATTCAAAATGCTTTGAAAATCCCTTTTTCCAAGGGGAAAGCTTTTTTTAACCCTTGGGGGGTCATCATGCTCATAACACTGCTTTATTGTGGCAAGCCTAGGCTGCTTCCCTCCTTCCACCCAGGATCAATGAGTTGCTGTTGGCCATTAGGTCCCATCCTCCATTGTGGCCACCATCAGCATCTGTGTTGCTAATTACACACAAAGTTCATGTGGGATGGGGTAAGAGCTTTATCCCTCTGTGCCATAGGGACCACCCCAACACAGCAGTTTATTTCACCAATTCATCTTCAGTACAAGAAAGCCATTTACTTTCTTTTAGGAGAGTGTCTTCCTGTCAGAAACTATGGTAAATAATGCAGCTAGGTCTGTACATGCAACATTAAAGAGGTCAAAGCTGCTTTGGGAAGGCAGGGATGCTGCAGTGTTATCATATCTAATCCAGAGTTCTCTGACTCCAGTTGTTAATTATTGAATGTGAAATTCTGCTAAAAGATAATCAAACATTACACTGCCACAGGGATTTTTAAGTTGCATAACTCTGGGCAAGCAAGGCAGAACAGAATAGAAATCTTACTTTTTAAAATGGTCAATGAATGGAAGAGTATTACACAATGCTTACTCATTACAACTGTCAATAGCTGTTCTTTGCTTTTTACTTGCATGTCATTTTTACTATTGTTTTAAAGATTTCCTCTTCATTTTACTCTAATAAAATGCAAGTCAGATATTGCTTCTAGTCTAGCAAGATAAAGTGACCGTAGCTAATCATTAATCACTGACCAGTACATAATTACTCACCAGGCACTGTCAGCACAGGCAGATATGATTATCAGCAGGTGTCTGCATTGTAATGTTTGGTCATATGTGGTTATGACACCCAGAATATCGGCAGTCATGCTAGCACACTGCATGTATGAGGTTTGGCTTCAGATGGATAATACTCACTTGAGTCTAAGAATTATTTTTTTATTTTATTTTATTTATTTAACATTTGTTGACCGGGAAAGTCCGACTAGGTTTCACAGAGCCTGTTTTCAGCAGAGGCCCGGGCAGGAGCGGCCTTAGGTCAACTGGTGCCCTAGGCAACAGGGCTCCACGGTGCCCCTTAATACACCATCTGGTGCCCACATCCTGGTCTACCTACACCAAATAAATACTGGAAAAGCACCCCTGCTAAAGCGGTGCCCTAGGCGGCCGCATAGTTGGCCTATGCCTAAGGCCGGCTATGGGCCCGGGGAGAAATGCTCCAGATGCATGTCTTTGGAATTACATCTGAGTGAGTAATGTAGCAGCATCAGGTAAGGGTCTTGAGATGGTTTCCTAGTTGACTCCATATCTTTAATTAAACCAACATAGGACACAATGCAGCAGGTTCTAATCAAGATGCTGTTAGTATATAATTTTCTTTTTTTTTTTTGCCCTCAGCCTGAGGAGGCCCAGATATATGTAACCTATTTTAATTTAGATGTGTAAGACAAGAAACTTCTAGCATAGCAAACATATTCTTTTTCCTGAGTAGTCACTAGTCTAAGTTATCTTTTGTCTGAACCTAATTTTTTTCACATGAAAAGTGAAAAAATGTAAATCTGTCAATTTACGTTCAGCTAGTTCTTCCATAAATCATCTGTTATGCATGAGACAACATTCATAAAAAAGGTGCAGTGCCCATATGTCAATTGGAGCATAAAAGTGGTAGATATCTTCCGGTCCAGAAGGAGTTGACTTAAGCAGTATAATTTGACTAGCCTGCCCCAGTGCATCTTTCTGTTTATGCAATAGAAATATTTAAAATATCCTGCTAAATAAAAAGTCAAAAGGATCCAATTTCTTCATTTTCTTTCATTCTGCTTTGTGTGGTTCCTGCTTTACCCTAGTTTACCCAATGGGGACAGAGCCCCATGGGCCCATACCACACAGCACCCAAAGCTCTGGTGAGATGATCCCCTAATTCTCTAGTGATTTCGGTTCACTATTGCCTCATTCTTCTGTGACTGCACTGGCATTCTACACTGTGCGCGTGAGTGTGTGTGTGTGTGTGTGTGTGTGTGTGTGTGTGTGTGTGTGTGTGTGTGTGTGTGTGTGTGTGTGTGTGTGTGTGTGTGCTGACTTGCACGCACATGAGAACAACACTTCAGTTTGACATGTGCCCCACATGTACAGGTATCTACCATCATTTGAGCTGCTAATACTTGCTCTGTACTTGCTCTACACCTGTCATTTCCCCCAAACAGCTTTATTTCAGGACTTAGCTCTGCTGTCAGATATTTGGCACATCTAGTGACAGCTCACTGACTAAGGTCTGAATGCATTGAATCAGACTTTAAAGTTAACAGTCCAGCTGTAATGACTGCAGACCGTGCTTGCTTTCTTTGAAGTTGACTAATTTCACATATCAGTCTGCATGGCAGCTTAACTGTTGGCCAGGGCTCGTTATAACCAGTAATAAAACGCCACTTAGTTTGAAAGAAAAAGGTAAAAAGCTAATACAGTTTTGGATTTTGTTGTAGATGTATTCTATGTGTTCTTGTTTTATTTAATTTATTCTTTATGCAACCCAGAATATATAGAGCATAATGCTCTGTGTGTGTGTGTTGTTTTTCGGCTTTAGGGGTCGCCACAGCGGAACTCCAGTCCGCTAATGATTGGCAGTAGATTTTCACGAACGCCGAGTGCCAGCTTGACATTCAACCTTCAACGAAGGCACGCCCATTTACGCATGTCTTTCGAATGCCCACCCAACCACGGGGAGGACATGCAGACTCCACACAGAAGGCACTCCCCATACTCCAGCCGAGAATCGAACGGGAGAACCTCTTGCTGTGAGGCAACAACGCTACTGCTGCACCACCGCGGAAGTCTCTCAACTGTATTATACTGTTCTACAATTCCACTAAATGCTACAACAAATTAGTGATCTATAAATTATGATCATACATTCTCAGTATAAAAATGTACAGCTTCTCATACTGGCTATTTTGTTGGGTTTTGAGTCCTGGGACTCCTACTGTTTGGCATCTATTTCTCAGAGGTCCAGGCAAAGACACTGACTCCCCAAATGATGTTAACATACTAGATGATGGTCTCACAGCAACCAATGACTGGTGCCAAAGTAATGGCCTCAAGGTAAAAATGCAAAAAATGTATCACCATATCATCTGGCAAAAACACAACCCCTACTGATTACCACATCAATGGCAATCCCCTAAGCACACAAAATGTGATGAGAGAACTGGGTACTCAGGCTGACAACAATCTCACATTCAACCATCATGTAGCAGCAGTGGTCAGAAAAGCCTTTTACTTGGTTCATCTTATAAGTAAAGGGATTGGTTCCAGAAAAAAGGAGGTTATTACCTCTGTATACTCCTCCCTCATTAGACCAATAATTGAGTATAATGCCCAGATTGGTATGTTCCTCTCCAAACATCTGCACCAACTAGAAAGGCCACAAAAATACCTCACAAAGAGAATCCATGGCCTCCAAACCTGTCCTATTCAGACAGGCTGAAATCACTATCACTCTCCTCTGTATTGTACAGATTGCTCAGAGATAATCTGTGTCTCACCTACAAGGCAATCTCAGACCCTGCCCTGCTAGAGATGCTCCATAACTGTAAGTCTAACTCCTCATGCATTACTCGCTCAAAAGGCCTGATTCTAATAAGCAACATCAACAAAACTTGCTGGAGAGACAGCTTTGTCTCCCAGAGGCTGCCCTGTCTCTGGAACAGACTTCCCATACACATCAAACAGAGTACCTTGCTGACCCTCTTCAAGGGCAACCTTGATGAGTGGATGGGAAACCACAAATTTGTTTCAGGGGTTCCACCTGTGTCCCTCATTGAGAGGAGCGACTGTTGCTGGCTGAGGTTTCTTTTTGGGGATAAACTCTCAGCTAGGCTTGCAAAGACCCCAGGGCCATTAGCCTAGTAACCTCCTATGATCCTGTGATGATCCTATGAAATATACAGTGTCATTTTAAACATCCAGGAATGTGTTTAATGTTGTCATCTATTTCTGCATTACTGTGTCTATCACTGGCATTTCAAACATTCATGAATGTTTAATGTTGTCAAATGTTTTATCATTACTGTGTTTGTCGCTGTCATTTCAAACATCCATGGATGTGTTTAATGCTGTCATCCATTTCTGCATTACTGTGTCTGCCATTGTTATTTCAAAACATCCATTAATGTGCTTAATACTGTCACTTGTATTCTACATTACACTGTCAAGTGCTGTCAAGTAATAAAGATAATTTGGTTAGTTTCATTTACTCTACGCCTAATTGTGATAGTGAAAAGTACATATCATGACAATATTAGCTCTAACTCATGAATTTCTTCAGAGTAATTGCTACAAAAGTTGTATACTTATAACTTAGCATTCCCCAAGTCTGATGCAATTCCAAACATATAGATAAAATATAAATAAACACTCACCACCCAGGAAATCCAAACAAAAATAAATAAATAAAATACTCATATGGCAACATATCAGAGTAAGGTCAATAAACTAGAATATCTGTACTGCATTCATGTGTGCAAAAAGATCAGATCCATTTTGTTAAGTACCAAATTTACTTCATCTTAACCATAATCATGTAATCATCGATCAAGGATGAAACTTAAAATTCATCCCCTGAGCTAACTCACTAACTGAAGAATTCAGTTCTACTTCACTGTTTGGTTATATAATGGACAGCAAACTCATGATTGTTTTACAAATAACTAGCAAAGTAATTAGTACAAATTAAGAGTTAAGATGCCTATACAGGGCTGTCATATTATTGAATGGTTTCACCAAATTCAGAAATTCCAGTTCTTTCCTCCTGCCATCTCTGCTACATTCAACCCATATACTAACTGGCTTGTTACCATCCTTGCTGAATAAAGTAGAACAAGCTTTAAAAGAATTGTATATTTCACTTTTAGATCACCATGGCAGGGCCCGTCATTTTCATACCTATGCTTTTTGGACTGCCATTCAGTTTAACCAGTATCATACATATATGTATGTGAGTGTGTGTGTGTGTGTGTGTGTGTGGGTGTGTGTGTGTCTGTGTGTGTGTGTGTGTGTGTGTGTGTGTGTGTGTGTGTGTGTGTATATATATATATATATATATATATATATATATATATAAATATATATATATAAATATATAAATATATATATATATATATATATATATATATATATATATATATTTATAGAGTCTATATTAGAACATCAAAGTTTTAAAACATTGAATGTTCTAATATTGACACCAAAACAGCGAACACTGAAAATAGCAAAGCTGCAGAATACCAAATTTTTTCCTAGGGAAAGAATTCAGTTGGCCGTTTCTGTGGCTTCACTATTTTCAGCACTGTGGTGGAAAGTTATGGGTCAGGTTCAGGTAAGTGTGCGATTGTGTGGACGTTAGGATTAGGGTGCAGGTTAGGTGAGTTAGGGTTAGGGCGCAGGTGAGGTGAGTGTGTGATAGTGACAGACCTTAGGGTTAGGGTGGGGTAGATGAGAGAGGGTTAGGGCGCGGGTCAGGTAAGTGTGCGATAGTGACGGACCTTAGGGTTAGGGTTTGGGTTAAGGTAAGTGGATAGATAGTAGTGTATGTACAGTTTAGTGTAGGGTTAGATGTAGGATTTTAAGTGTATGTGTGTGGATTGCTGTATTTTTTGGTGTTCTTATGTTGTGTGTGTGTTTGTTCTGAGCTTTCGATGATATCATATTTCAAGATTCCAAGGTCGAGCTTATGGTGTTCGATGTTTTGTAATTTCAATAATATTATGTAGACCTTATATATATATATATATATATATATATATATATAGATATGTGTGTGTGTGTGTGTGTGTGTGTGTGTGTGTGTGTGTGTGTGTGTGTGTGTGTGTGTGTGTGTGTGTGCGTATATATATATATATATATATATATATATATATATATATATATATATATATATATATATAAACTTTGCTAGCACATAACATTTTATATTCAGACAACTGTCTTTTCTTAGATACTTCTGTGTAATGGAGGAAAATTGAGTGAAATCTGCATTCACCCTCAGGGAGCCATGCTCATATCCCAATTACAAAAAGTAAAGGCAGGAATTCCTTGTTTGCATTCTGCATCAATAATGCTGTGACAAATTTCCTTTTGAACCAATACAATTATCAGAAAAAAGAGAAACTCAGAAATTAAACTACAAAAATTTCCCAACAAAGCAGAAATATTCTTGTGACAAAAATAAACTCAAACCATATGTAAGCACTAGCTGATTTTCATGTTTTCATTATCTTTTTGCTCTCTCAATTCACTGTTTTACTTCTTTAACTTCTACACTTTTGACTTACTAAGCATAACTTTTTTTTTAATTTTTGTCATTTCATGTTTCTTGTATATTTCTCCAGGTTTTTTTTTTGTATCCTTCCTGCACTGGCCTGAAAACAGTCCATTTGGATCAGTGCTCTACCCCAGTTACTAAATTTTAAATAAATAAAACAAATCATACCTTTAAACCTAACAAATAATCTGCTTCAGGGAGATGGCAAATATCATCTAAATCTGACTGCCTAGCATAGTATTTAACAGCATGTTTATAAATTGGTTTATATAACATACAGAAATCACTAAAAGTGCATCTGAAATGTTACATTTTTAAAATTTTATTAAGTAATCTTATACCTCTCAGCTTTGAAAATAGGTACAAAGGCTCTTAAAAAGTCAGTACATCAAGTCAAAAATCTGGATACCTAATTAGCAGAAATCTGAAAATTGAATAGCACGTAACTCTTCCTACTTCAAGTAGGATTATGGGATGTTACTCAGAAACGGAAGTGTAAAAATCTGTGACTGGCAAAATATAAGCATATTATGAAAAACACTAAAAAACTAAAGATTTTAATAAAAGATACTGCAAAGTCTGCCCTATAAAGTCATTTATTGTTACTTCTAAAAAAGGGACATGTAAAATGTGGGTCCTTTTCTTTAAATTATTGGTGCTATAAGTGTGCAGATAATCTAGTGAGATTTCCAGGGCACTGAGCTGCCTTAAAATTATATGTGATGGGTGGTGAAACTGATGTGAAGGAATAAATCAACCCTGAAAATAGGTACATACTTAGAAAAACAGGTGCATCGTGCAAAGGGGTAAATCAAGCCTGAAAATAGGTATATATACCAGCAAAATGGATACATCTGAGAGGTCTGAGTAAGTTATTCTTAAAAAAGTATAATACTGACTTCCTTTAAGTAAAGTCCTTCAGTCATAAACCATTCAGTTTTTCAGTTCCAAACCATTTTTTTTCTACATTTGCTATAACTCATGTGTACACAGAACAGGAAAACTACTTTAGAGATCTACATATCATGTTGACCCAGGACACAGATGGTCAGCTGCGATTATGCAGGCCACCAAGTTCTACAGGGAGACTTTCTGACTCATTAGTTTTACTGGATTTCATGAACTCAGCCTTGTACAACCTACAGTTTTATTTATAATTACATATTAATGAAGCCTCTGTTACACAATCTTGATATTTCACTTGGAGTAGCAGAAATACAAGTGCAATTGTGGGAAAGTCACCTCAGGGTTATAGTATGGGGCAGTATTCCCATAATTTGAGGGACAGCAGTCTTTGATATATTGTATTATAGTAACAGAAATGTGTGTACCACAGTTCACAGTTCAGGGTATGCAGGGGATGAAGGGCTTATCAAAAACAGTTGGAGTTTGAATCTCAGTTTATTTTTTGGACCTTCAGCTTGTACAGTTTCAGGTCTTACACTTGGGATATAAACTCATAGCTCATACCACTGGAATCTAGTCCATGCCTAAAGTATAACCTCAGCTTGTTATGACCAGAGATACAGACAGAGTTGTTAATTCTTGCAGTTGCTGAAAGCGGAAGCAAATACAAAATATTCAAGGACATAAAGAGAAAAAACAAAGACAGACACATAAACACACACACACACACACACACACACACACACACACATGCACACGCACACACACACACACACACACACACACGCGCACGCGCGCACACACACACACATACACACACACACACACACACACACACACACACACACACACACACACACACACACAAGACGCACAAGACACACACACACACACACACACACACACACACACACACACACATGCACACATATATTTTTATAAGATTGTAAGTGAACTGAAAGCCATGGATATGAGTGAAATTTGAGTGCCATTAGTAAATAACTGTTCTCTCCGATATATAATAGAAAAATAGTTATAAGAAGCTTTTACCCTTCAGAACATGTCTGGTGATTATATTTAAAAGCAAGTTAATATGTGAGCATACATCTTATTTATAACAATAGCTGTTTTCAGGGAAAGCTGTGGATGGTCATTATTCCCACCTCAGAGTGTACAAATTCCATTATGAATAACCAGTGGCTCATTAGCATCCAGTGACGCAGTAAGTTGGCATGAGAAAAGTATAAATCATGAATGCAGCCCATATCCTGTGATAATTAGGTGAGACAAAAAAGGTTTGCACTACTCTTAAATGGTTAACAGGTCTGTTTCTATACCAATATAGGATATATGATACTGTATAATGAACCACCTATAAAACATGTTGATTTCCTTTAATCATGTCAACAACAAAATCAAACCATTAGTGTTTTAGTTTAATTCTGTTATAAAGAGTACTTTGTCTGCAGGATATGTTGCTATGAATGGTGGTCCTGTATTAGCATAATGCATTATTAAAATGTATAATATTTATTAACTTCGGCCAATGCGTGTATTACTGCTTCAACTTACAACTCTTTGGTTTCGATTGGAGCATGACAGAAAATCTGCAGGCGTAATAAAAAGTTTAATTATAAATACATTTGCACTTGTAGTAGTCTATAGAGGATTACTAATTTGTGGTGAATAGTATAGATTATTTAAACAACTGACTGATTTTGTCAACACTGCATTCCCAGCAGTGTCACATTTAATGTTTAACAGAATAAGAGCAATGCTGCTATTCTTTTGTTATGTTTCTTAGGACTAAATTTGTTGTTTGAATGACATGCTTCTTTTTACATATTCAAGACATCTAAAGTTATTCTGGATTAAATTTATAAACCTTGAGACTGTACTTATAATTAAATGAAATAGTAATGGATTTACACAGCATAACAGTGGAAGATTTTCAGCATGAAGGCATCAGATTTTCTGCATCATTGTTTACAAAACTGAATGGTCATATAATGTTCTCACTGCCAATTAATTCTTCCACGATGGTAGAGGGGAGGATTGTTGCTGCAGTATACCATTTTATGGTTCATTCTGTCCTGTACCACCATGCTTGACTCAAGCATCAGTCCTTGCATTTTTTTTACCTGACATGAGATAGGCTGACAACTAACTTTTAAAGCCTGTTTTTATTTATCCTGTCTTTCTTTGTCAATGCAAAGTTGCAGCATTACAATCTTTAATAATAAAAATGTTCATATCAGTGAAGTAAGAATATATATATATATATATATATATATATATATATATATATAGCCCTTTAGCCATCCTTAATCTAAACGGCTTTCACCTTCTTTCCTCACCACATAGCGGCTACCACCCATGCCATCTATGTCTTATTTAACTCTAACAGTAGGTTAATATATTACCCATTAAACCATTAATAAACATTTCCTGTAATAGCTTTAACCTGTTAGTGAACCATTTATTAGTCACTGTCTGACCACTAATCTTTGGCAGACTATCGTATCCTCTTCCTACCTGGGAAGAATATTTAACCTAAGCTTCTTGTTCTATTTAATTGCTTCTCTAAGCTGTTTATCAGCATAATGTTAGCTTAAAAGCCTTTTCTACTACTCCTCTTTCTACCACTTTCCCCCTCTGCTTATCCCCATCCTACTGTACCCTGCCATTTACCTGTTTATCAGCATAATGTTAGCTAAATAGCCTTTACAACTACTCCTCCTCCTTCTATCACTTTCCCCCTCACCTATTCCTATCTTACTATACCCTGCTTAAGAACTAGTACAGGACAAGTAAAGTACTTGAATTTCACTTTATGTTACAGAACCTTAGCTTTGCAATCTCTTGTAATAGTTGTTTGAGAATGTATCATGTTATGTCCTGTTGTTTAACATTATTACTGTGTAGTTTGTTTGCTCTGCTGAGCTAATTCATGGTACTGAATCCATGTTAACATTTTTGTGATGCTTTGAATGCCTAGCTAATGTACTGTATGCCTCACTACCTGTTTCTCTCTCTCTATATATGTACCAGCCTGTGTGTTCCTACGCGTCCTTGCTGCTGACCAACTGAAAGTGCCCTACTTGCTATCCAAGGAACTTACCCTGAGCTAAGAACTAATTACTAGCTCCCTGTGAGACCATCCCTGCTAAGGACAGTGAAAGCATGTGTTGCTTAAACTACTTGTAAAATTGTATCCAAAACACAACTTTACCATACTGTAAGGTTAGGCAAGCCCCCAGTCAGGTCAGCCAGCACCCAAACTACCTCCCTCTTCCATTATTTCTGCAACTCAAACTCATACTTTTCTCTGGTTCCCATACCTCTCTCCCCCCATTTTTTGTTTGTTTTCCCCACTCTAGTCGTTATCCCCTGTGCTGTCTTACTTAATGTAATGTACATGTCTTACCTGCTGGTGGCACTTCAGGAATAGCTTCTTGCCCTGTTTTCTGCACCCTTCTCTACCTTATCTCTGTACAATAGGCATTCTGAACTTTATCATACCCTTCTTCCTCTCTATCTCCCCTTCTAAGTTTTCCCCAGCTTCTCATGTCTCATTGATTTCCCCATCTTCACTGTCCCAAGGCATCTCACATCACTGCCTACTCTTCTCACAGCCTAATCCCCATTTCTTCCTAAGTCTCCTATTCCCTCAGCCAAACCTCTTACCTTCAGACTCACGTGCAGTCTCCTTACTGCACTGATTGTCTCTCCTGGCAAACTACTCCTTGTTCTAGTTCTGCTCCGCTCTCAAGGGCTCACTCCACTCCCCTACCCTGCCCCCAATTCCCACCCACCCCCAACACTCCTACCTTTACTTCTCCTACACCACAACTTCACAAAACTTCATCCATTCACATTAATCAATCAGTTACCTAAATCCCACCTCCTATTTAACCTCTCTACAGAACTCTACCACATTCAACCCTATACCTACCAATTAGCCTCACCTCCAACTTTCTCCTCCCGCTAATCATTCCCACTATGTCCACTTTCCACACCCCTTACCTATTCAACATACCTCTCTTGCTCCTACTCATCTCTTCTTCCCTCACTACTGCCTATCTTCTAACCTCCTATGAGCACCCTCTACACTACATCCCTCCCTTCCCCTCCAAATGCACTTCTACACCTCCACCATATACATCACTAAACTTCCTCAGCATCATATACAAACCTAACTACCTTCTTCCTAAATATCATAGACTAGCTCCCATCAAATATACCCATAATCATTTCATACTCCAATCTGACAACTTTAGAAAACATATTCTCAATAAAAACATAACACACATTCATCTCCTACTAGATGGTGATATACATCCTAACCATGGCCCTTACCATACCCCCATCTCAGCACCATGTAAAACAAATATCTCTAGCTCCATAGCCCCTTCAAAGCCTGCTAACTCTCTCCTCATAGCACACCTTAATATTCGTAGCATTAACAACAATATTCCTCATCTACATGCCCTCTTAGATATCCACCAATTCGATCTTTTATGCTTATCTGAAACTTGGCTAAAACCCATGGTTCTAGACAATGAAATAACTCCACCCGGGTATAACATCATTAGAAAAGACCGCACCACTAGAAAGGGAGGAGGGGTCGCAATCCTATATAAACACAAACTACAAGTCAGCACTATAGACCTTTCTCCACCTCAAAATAATAAAGCAGAAATACTAATCTCCAAACTTCAAATCAATACTTGTAAAGCAATAAATGTCATTTGTTTATACCTTCCCCCCGGTAATAACATTAACACCCTTGAAAATATCCTCAACTGGACTTCTTCTAATCTACCCCAAGAAACCATAATCCTAGGAGATTTTAACATAGACTGGCAGTCCTGTCATAATGATCTCCCTACCAACCATATAAACTTATTCGGATTCTCACAATCTATCAACTTCCCAACCAGAATAAATAAACCCAACAATAAAGAAAGTACCCTGGACTGGATACTTACTAACAATCATCATCAAACTTATAAAGTAGGAATCCTTCCTGATGACATAAGCGATCACGCTCTCACATATATTATTAGACATAAAACTAACCTCACCTACCCTAATACAGTCAGAGCTGTACGTAACAAAAAGAAATTTAATCGTGAACTCTTTCAGACAGAGCTTTTTCAAATGAACTGGTCACCACTAAAATCTCTCCCACTGGACGAAGCAGTAGCATATCTCAACACTACATTCTTAACCATCCTGAACTGCCATGCTCCACAACGTTCTGTTAGATGTAAATCCAAACCAACCCCCTGGCTCTCTAATGATACTAGGCAAAAAATCCTTTTAAGAAACAAATCTTGGAGAAAATGGCGTTCCACTAAGAATGCATTAGATCACCAAACCTTTAGGCAACTTAGAAACAGTACAAAAAAGCCATCATTCTAGACAAAAAAAACTTTTACCTTCAAGTACAGGAGACATATAAAAAAAAAACTCAAAAGTTTTGGAACAGCATTAACAAACTTCTTCACCCAGGGCAATCTATCACTCCCAATCCACTAAGCTCTAACCCCAATAATCCTATTCACACTGCCAATGTCTTTAATTCCTTCTTCACCAATGCTATCCAACCTCTTGCCAACCAACTATCTCCTGATACCTCTAATATTACTCTTTCATCCTTAACTGCTCCCCCCTTATTTCAGTTACAACCTGTCTCCACCTCCACCATATCCTCCCTACTCACAAAACTTAAACCCCTTCAGCTGACCAACTCCCTACAGAATACCTTCAAAAAGGTGCAAAAGCCATTGCCTGCCCAATATCTATTCTGATCAATAGAACCATAAGTGAAGGTAATATCCCATCAATCTGGAAAATCTCCCACATTATTCCATTACACAAAGGTGGCAACTCTTATGACTTCTCTAACTTCCGTCCAATAGCTCTACTATCTCCTCTGGCAAAAATCATGGAAAAGTGTATCCATAAGCAACTTCTTCAACACCTTCTACAAAATAACTTACTAGCTAACTGTCAGCATGGCTTCAGGCCATACCACAGTACTACCACTGCCCTGCTATCATTCACTGATTGTATTAATAAAACCGAACAAAAGTATTCCTTCCTCTGCAGTATTCCTTGATTTATCCAAAGCTTTTGACATGGTTAATCACCAACTCCTCTTACATATAATGAAATCACTTTCTCTTGATTCCTTAGCCATCAGTTGGTTCAAATCTTACCTTGAAAACAGACAGCAGGCTGTATTTTGGCACAATAACCTTTCTAATCTCCTGCCCATCTCCCTCGGTGTCCCACAGAGTTCTATATTAGGTCCTCTGCTTTTTTCCATTTATATAAATGATCTTCAGTTAGTAATTCCACATACTACATGCATTCAATATGCAGATGATTCTACTATTATCTGTTCAACTACTTCTCCAACTGAATTACATACCCTTACCCAGAAAGCATTTAATACTGTCGAACAATGGTTCACTGACCGTTGCCTCCTTCTAAACCCCAAAAAAACTAAAATGCTCCTCTTCTCACCTACCCGTAAGTTCCCCCCATTTTATTTCACACTCACATCAAACAACGGTACACTTATTTCTCCCGACCCAACTACTAAACTATTAGGTATAACAATTGACAATAACCTCCATTTTGATACTCATGTCAATAACACTATAAAAACAGTCAATAAAAAACTAGGTTCCCTCTATAAAGTCAAACCCTTTCTTACACCAACAGCCAGGGCTGCTTTAGCAAGAACTCACCTTATCTCTACTCTACTCTATGCCTCTCCCATTTATACAAATCTTTCTTAAAGTAACCTCAGCAAACTAGCAGTATCCTATAATAATATTCAAAACAAATTCAGTCCCCTGGCTAACCAAAACCACTCTATCAACCATGCGCCTTAGAGACAAAGCCTGGGGACTCTATCTGAGAAATAAGACCCCAGAACATCATATTGCATTCAAAACCCTTCGAAATAAAGTAAAAAAGCTAATAACCTCAGATAGACAAAAATACTTCTTCATACTCCAAAACAATAATAAAACTAACCCTCAAAGATTCTGGAAGGGGATATCCACCCTCCTTAACCCCAGCAAACCACACACCCCAACCCCAGACCCAAATAGCCCAGACTTAGATTTAGCTACGCAGTTCAACTCCTTTTTCATCGACTCTATTAGCAAACTCACCTCCTCCTTCACATGCCCCACCTCGCTATCTAATACACCCCCTCCCTCTCCCACTAACAACCCTATCCCCAATTCTATTTCGCACTGCCTATCTTCCACCTTATCTACTACTCTAACTGCCTCATCATTTGCACCCTCCTCTCTATTCTCATTAAAATCTATACCCACTTCCACTATAAAGAAACTCCTTCAGAAACTGAAGCCATGTACTAATGCCCCTGACAACATTCCCTCTTACTTCCTAAGTATAACCGCAGATGCTATTGCCTATCCCATTAGCATTCTAATCAACCGCTCCATTCAAGAATGCACTGTGCCCCAATTGTGGAAGCAAGCATTCATCATCCCCCTGCATAAAGGAGGCAACAATTGTAACATCAACAACTTTCGTCCTATTGCTATCCTGTCCCCTATTTCTAAACTTCTGGAAAAGTGTATCCACCTTCAACTCTTGCCACATCTCTTAGATAACAACCTTATAACCCCTACACAACACGGATTCAGGCCAAATCACAGCACTATGACAGCCCTCTTGTCCTTCCTTGAGACTGTCAACACAGCACGTGATTCCGGCCACATTGTCTCTACCCTACTACTTGACCTCTCCAAGGCCTTCGACACTATCTCACACAATCTGCTCTTAACCAAACTGTCAAAACTTAACCTCTCTCCCTCCTCCATAAATTGGTTCTCCAGCTATCTATCAAATAGATACCAAGCTGTAATATGGAAAAAGGCCACTTCCCCTTTCCTTAGTACCCCCACTGGAGTTCCTCAAGGATCTATTCTTGGTCCCCTCCTCTTTAATATATTTATAAATGATTTCCACAAATCAATTCCTTTTGCAAACATCATCCAATATGCAGATTATTCTACCATTATCTGCTCTGCCACCTCCTCCTCTCTGCTCCAAACACTTACCCAGGAAGCTTTTTCAATTACCGAACAGTGGATGAAAATAAATCACTTGGCACTCAATGCCTCCAAAACAAAACTTATGGTATTTACCCCCTCCAAATCCACTTCCTTCAATATAAACTCTTTCTCAATTACCAGCCAAAATAACTCACCCCTTGAACTAGTGTCTGAAACTAAGCTACTAGGTGTACAAATTGATAATCGGCTTAGCTACAACTCCCATCTACAACTAAATATTAAAAAAACTCATCAAAAACTAGGTATGCTCTACCGTCAGAATCAGTACCTTACAAGCTCCTCCAAAATCACACTCGCTTCCTCTTTTCTCATCCCCTCCCTTCTCTATGGGGCCCCATTACTGACCAATCTTCAGACCTCTCTAAAAAACCAGCTTTCTTCCTGCTATAATAAAATCGCCAAATTTGCAAATGGCCACAGGTCCTCCACCCACCACTGTTCCACTCTCCAAAACCTAAACTGGCTCGAACTACCTAACCATCTCACATATATTCAGCTGACTTTCGCTCACAAGCTCATTCTTAGTCCTTCTCTTTGTCCCTCCCTGTCTTCTGCCTTCAAAATGCACCTACCAAATAGAATCTTAAGGTCTAACAATCAAAACCTATTAGAAGTCCATAAACCATCTCATCCCCCCAGGTAAACACTTACTATCCTTCAACCTTGCCCGCCTCTGGAACTCACTCCCACCATCCATTCGTACCACCTCAAACCGGTACACGTTCAAAAAATCTCTCCATACATTTCTGAGGTCCCAATTGGATTGTTCTTGCTCCCTCCCCTCATAAATTTATGATATCTCATCATCCTTTACACTTATGATACTCACCTCTACCTAACAAAGCTTATGTTCCCTCAGAATATCTACTCTGTAATGTTATTTTATATCTACCTCTGAATAACTCCTCTGAATGTATATCACATTACTGTTTCAGTTTATTTACCTCTCATTAATCCTCATCATACTGTATTGATTTGAATGCTTCTTGAATTTTGAGGTTAAATGTTTTATCTTCTACTCTGTACAATCATTATTGTAATTTTTGTATGAACCTAATTTGTCTGTATTGGAGCTTTTATCCCCAGGACTCCATTGAAAACGGGTTATTTTGGCCCAATGGACTATCCTGGTAAACCAACTGCAAATAAATAAATAAATAAATAAATATTGCTCGATTTGCTACTGCCTCCCCTTTCAGGACTCATCACTGCCTTAACCTAAAACAACTTGGCTGGCTTGAGTTTGTACACCATTTACAATATCTCCAGCTTGCTATAGCCCATAAGATCCTCTCTCAACCCACAAACACACCAATACTCTCAAGCCTTTTCATCCCCTACAACAATCCTAAAAACCTACGGTCATCCAACAAACTTCTGATTAACACCTGCAGATCTTATAACTTAGCAGGTGATACCCTGTTCTCTAACACTGTTGGCAAGTTATGGAATTCACTTCCTACTGACCTCACTTCTCTGTCATCTCTTACACTATTTAAAAAGAAACTAAAATCATATCTCAACATACACTGGTTATGTTCCTGCACTAACCTTGGCTAACATCCTACATCTCAACAACATTGTAAATTTACTGTCTTGCATTTTTACAATATCCCTTACTGCCCTTGATAAGCTCATTCAAAGTATTGTAGTTTAATACTATTAATGAATGCTCTCTATTGCTACTATGTGGGGGGAGGGGGGCTAAATAAACATTTTTTAATTTTTGCTTACTTAAACTCCTACCACTTTCTAATTTAGTTTTTTGCATGTATCTTTACTGTTACCCCTTTGTATATCTTATACTATAGTTTTATATTTTATATTTTGTATTTTGCATTTTTTATTTTTTCTATTCCATATGCCTTTGGAGCTTTTCTCCCCGGGCCTCTACTGAAAATGGACATGTATCCAGCTAGACTAGCCCGGTCAACAAATGTAAAATAAAAATAAAATAAAATAAAATAAAAATAAATAAATAAATATATATATATATATATATATATATATATATATATATATATATATATATTATATATATATATATATATATATATTATGTCTTGTGTTTGTATGAGCTGGAGCTGAGATCTGAATATTACTGTGTCAGTAGGAGCTACTTATATTATTAGCTTTTTAATTCAACTTATATATTCTGCTATTCTGAAGGACATATTGGTCTGAAAAGAAGACAAGTGCAAAACATGCATTATTTTTACCAGAAAGCCTAGGTTGCAAGGCCATGGAATTTGTCATATATGACTTCTAAAACTATGATATTAAAATTCATATATAACTCCACTTAGAGTAATTTGGTTTGCTCATGGAAAGATCATGGGCAGGATTCACGAAGCCTCCGTGTAAGAGTTAGCAAGTCTTACACGGAGGCTGCAGTTAAATGGGGTGATGTCAGCATGCCATGCATATTCATGAGGGCATGCTGAATCACACCCTAGGCTAACACGGTCTGTGTAGCAAAGTAGGGGGCATGTCAGCACTGCGAGTCCTGCAAAGGGACATGCCCCCAGAAGAATCACAGTCCTGAAAGGAAACACCCACGAGCGAGTCCGCTGAAATGTCAAGAAACACAACACCACACATGCCCCCACAGACTATAAACCCAACTGAAATGTAAAATGTAAAAATGAACAGTTTAATTATTTTTTTATAATTTCAAAAATGTTTGCCGGTAATTGCGCTCATTTGCACGGGTGTGCCCTTCGCTCAGCCACAGTTAGCAGTCATTGAAAAAGCATATAAGATCTAAATATGCAAATTAAGCCAAGTAGCAATAGCGTAGCGGTAGAGACGTAGGCCAAAGAGGAGGTAGTCACGGTTCAAGCCCCAACAACATCATTTTTTATTTTTAGTGAAATAAGCACAAAACAATCCCCTGACATATATGTATATATATATATATATATATATATATATATATATATATATATATATATAGATATATATATATAACTATAATTTAAGTAAAATGTAATGAAATGGGCCATGTTTTTATGAAGAAATCTGACACAACTGACACAATAAAAAAAAATATTTTATAAGTGCCAATAGCTGAGCAGCGCTGTAACAAGCTGAGTATGTTTGCCTGTAGGTGACCAGTGGTTTTAACAGGTGTAATACGAGTGCCCGGAGTTGAGCAGTGCTTTAACACGCTGAAACTGTGTGCCCGTAGTTGCGCAACATTTCTCATAGCGTAATATGCGTGTTCATACCCAAATAATGCGTCAACCAGCCTAACCCGTTTGCGCGGAGCTGCCGGCTTACCGGCGGGCAACGTTGAGCAACCTGTATCAAAGCCGCCTTTAAACAGACACACCTCCTAGCCTGTCTAGACAGTAGTAAAATAAAAAAAAAGCAATGCTCAGGCTCGAACCCAGGATACCGTGCATCATAGTCAAATTACTGAACCACTAAGCCATGACAGCTGCACTGAAAGTTGCAGTATTAGCATATATATAGGAATGAATGGAAATAGAAGCATGACAAAGCAGGTTTTTTTAAGCTGATACAATTCCAAAATGGCCAATCACAGATAAGTGTGGGAAAAACGGCATATATAAGCCCCATAGGCGGGAATACACAGCATAACTGATTGTGGAACCTATTTGCAGTCAGGATGGCGGGTGTAGGAGAGGGTAGTCACTTCCAAGCACAGAGGTGGGGTTTTGAGGAGACCAAATGCATGGTTTGGCTCCTAGTCCACGATCATGAGGCTCAACTCATGCAGGGCCAGGTTCTGTTGGGAGCGTACAAGGCAGAGGCGTGGAACCGGTTGGCACATGATCTCACCAGTGCCACAGAAATACCAAGGACTGGTGAACAGGTCCATCACCTTGATGCGGACCTGAAGAGACGAAAGCAGGACCAACTGAACCATTGGATCCTGGAGGCCCGGCAAATGCCCAACGCCCCACTACTGAGTAAGTATCCATGTAATTATGTATGTAAGTAATTATCCTAGCTGATATTATGGAGATGCATGTTCCAATATTACTTCATTTATATTACAGCTGCAGGTGTGCGTTCTGCGAATCGGCGAGCCTATGGTGATAGGCTGGAGTGGTTGCGCCACCAGGCAGGTTAGTAATTATTTTACTGTAATTGTTATACAATATAAGTGAGACAGCTTGTAAAAGAGTTCAGTGTAGTTACATATTAATATAGTTCAAATAACACTAGAAGAATAATTCTGCTAGTACTGTATGATTAGATAAGTGATGCAGCCTGTAATCCAGAAATAAAAATTAAATAAGTCTGAAATAGAGATTTCCCACCTGTATTGTAATATCAGATAGCCTGCTGCAGCCTGAAAATTAGTGGTACACAAGCTAAAGAAATAGACATGTGTCAAATACATTCCCTTTGAAAATCTGCCATATTAAACAAGTGAGTCTGTTGGAAAGGATTGTTGTAACCAAGTATGACATGTTAATAACGCCTAGAATAAAGTACCATCTTGAATTGTAAAAATAAAACAAGTGAGTGTGTGAGAAAGAGGTATGAATCAACCAAGAAAGCTGTTATAACTTCTGAATAAAGTATACTGCAGTCAGTACATAATGAAATGAATGAGACAGCCACAACCAAACAGTGAAATGTTTGAAATAAAGTACTGAAGCTGGAATGTGTCTGTCCCACAATTTGGATATGTTGCTGTGCCCTTGCAATATGGAGATAGTATGGTTGTATGAAATAATGAACATCCACAGTTGTCTAGAGCCACATAAATCAAATGTAGCAGGATGCTGTACCTGAACACAGCCAGATATGAATGTGTATGAATAAAAATGCAATATATATTAATGTAGCAGTAACAGTCTCATCACCAACATTCCTAAGGTTACATATAGGAAACTGTACTAAGACCTGTAGGGTATATATATATATATATATATATATATATATATATGCAGCTACTAGAGATGTACAGCATATGTATAGGTAGTTGAAGTTGTTAATGAAATATTTCTTCACCCTACCCTATATTCACAAATAATGCCATTCCACAACAAACTGGGTATGTGTATTCACAATTAATTCCTATGGACATTTGTCCTGTTGGTTCAAACATATTTGCAAGTACGTTGCTGCATGTGCCCTGTTCACATATCCAAACCTGATGGCCTGTTGCCATCAATCAACCCTGCATGCTGTTGGATTGTGTACTGTTGTTCAAAATATGCATGTGTTATGCTTGCTGTTCAATGTTTGGAATTCATGGGTGTTTGGTTAATGGGAATACTGATGCATGCTGTTACAACTAATTTTGAATGGTATTGTTTGTTACTAACCCAAAATGTCATAAAATATTGCTAAACATAGGACAAGAGGGAAGACGGGTTCCAGCGGACCTATGTCTCCCACCTCAGCTGGCGAGTGCACAAGGCACTAGTGCCCAGGCCGGAACCTCCTCCAGTGGCCCTGTGCCACCTTTGGGTGGAAGCGCTGCAGGGGATGTGGCTCGTCCCCCCTCTGCAAGCGTGGCCAGAGGAGACCATCCACTCACCTTCCAAAGTGTCCGGTCTGTGGTGCGTGGCGAGATCAGGCATTCTGTGCTTGAACCCCTATGCCAGCTTGAGGCTCAGGTGGCGCAATTCATGGGTGTGCCTGCTGCCCGTTCTACACAGCCCCCAGCACAGCCCCATCCTGGGCTGTAAAGGCACAGTGGCAACTGCCCATGGGTGGGGATCTCAGTTCCACTGTTGCCATCTGTGGGTCATGGGCTCGCGATATCCAAACATCCATCCCCGTCAATTGTGCCCCCCCCACATGTGTCATACTCCGCCCCTGTATGCGTCTTGTTTGTCTTGTCTGTTAACCTCCCCTACTTACCTCCCCAAATATACCTACTTCCTGTACCTCACATTCCACTCTCACCTGAAAAAAAAAATAAAAAAAGGGCACTCTGTTCCCGCAAAAAAATTACGCCCCATACATAGCTGCCCATTTTGCAGACATGTCTGCTGGACATGTGAACTGGTAATTACAATTGGCTGCACAACATATTTTGTTGTCCTCACCCCTCTCTCAGGGGTGGAAGATTTCAAATTTCACACCAAATTACAGACATATGCACAGCTGTTGCTGATAAAGAAATGGGCAGCTATGAGCCTTTCCTACATCCTTCCTGCAAATCCCGAGCTTGTTTTCCTACTGTCCTACCCTCTTTGTGCCCCCTTTTTCACCACTTTACTATCTTCCCATTTTCTTTTCTTTCAAAGAAATTAGCGCGGGTGTGCGCGACAGTAAGCACTTTTAAGCAGTTGTAAGTGGGTGTGCGCTTGTGTGCGTTTAGCTAAGCGTGTGTGATGAAGCTAAGTGACAGTGCGCATGCGTGAGCACCGCGCAAACCAGCACTAACCTGCTTACAACTGCTTAAAAGTGCCTTAGTCACTCTGAATGACAAGACCTGTAGTCTGCTCAACAGCAAAATAAAATTCCTCTGTCAGTCTCGAACACAGGACTTTGGAAACACTAGTCTGCATGACTTACCCCTAAGCCATGACTGATATACAAGAACTTTGTGAAGAAAGCAATATATCATGAAATAGTAGGACTGAATGTAAAGGGAATATAGGAAGGCTATTACACAAAGCTTTTCTTGTATCTTTACCGGCAATTCTTGTGTGTTTGTACAACATTAGTGTGAGAAGAGAAACAGCCATGCTAGTTGGTAGCTAGTAGGTAATAATGTGACAGTAGCACCTTGCAAACCACACACACTATCAGAGCAGAATAAACACTTCCATATTTGACTAGGTAAGAGGCCAGAACTCGCAACTGTGACTGATTTACAGGGATGTCCCTGATTTGAAAACAAATGTTAACTGTGCCCCACTGACTCCCAGTGAAATGTACTAACACTAGGCAGAAAGGTGTTTTTTCCCACGTAATGGTAACTGTCAATTACTGAAAGTATGCACTACTTGCATGTCAGAAATGGTGTAGTAATACATATGCTCAAAATACCCCACAGTCACAACTGCAGAATATCTGAAATATATCACGGGTGTATCCCACTGATATGTGCCATTCCCTGAGGCTGATAAAAGATACACCTGAGAGTATCTGAGGCCTGCAAGTGTCACAAACTCACAGGCATATCATTCTGTCTCCTGTCACACACTCTGTGAATAGCTGTAGAATAGCTTCCACAAACACACCCACATGTAGGTGTACAACCCACAAATATCAAAGGATGTATCCAACTAATAAATTAAGGACAGTATAGCAGTTTACAAGTGCTGCATGTGCCTGCTATCCATAACTGTTAGTACAAAGTACAAGGCCCCACTACTGCTCAGCAGCAAAGTAAAATTCCCTTGTAGGTGTCAAGCCCCACACCTTGGCTAGACCAGACTGCATGCAGTACCACCAAACCACAACAAACATATAAGGAATTGCTGCTGAAAGAAATATAGCAAGCATTACAAGGAGTGAATGTAAATGGAAAATAGGAAAGCCATAGCAACACATTCCAGTAAAGACACCTAGCAGGCATTCAAGGAGTGAATGTAAAGGCTAAATAGTGAAGCCATAGCAACAGATTGCAAGAGCCACTGCTGTATACCAGTTACTCCACAAGTCCCACAGGAAAACACATACTCCCATTTAAACAGTATTAGTATTATTAGGTGTCAGTTAACATAAATGAAAATGGAAGTAATGATACGCAATGATGGACATGTAAACCACAAGATGCATGCAGTCCAAACTCTACTCTGCGTGGAGAATGTTGATATCTGTGCAGTAATAGACAACAGGTTCAAGACTCCCAAGAGCACCCTAGCACTACCAGGTTACACCTCATACCATGCTTGACAGCCCCAAAACACAGAACTAACTATGACAGGAGGGTGAGTCTCATTAAATGTCAAAGATACTGTGGTGGCAGGACAGGTAGCATACATCCTACTAAGTTGGGAACTGCTGATTGAGGGCTCAGTGTCTGTTATTCTAAATGTGTATTAGTTCTGGTTTAAGCACTTGGGCTTCAGACCAGTTATTTTACATTACGAAGGTTCATGGTCTGCACTCTTGTGGGAGGAGAGGCTGGACTCTGCCCATCTGAGCTGGGAATTTCTGGCTAAAGGCTTATAGTGCCTGCATATTTGAACTGTTTCTTACTGAAATTGGTACACCTTGTTTGCTGTAGAATAGACTAGATCCAGGCCTGCTGAATGTAGGTTTGTTTGTATGCATGTTTGCTTGTTATTTCCCTGAAACACTAATTCCACCTGAAACACAGCTTTACAGCGCCTCTGTGAATCCCTAGTGACATCTGCATTGCTTACTGTACTTATTTCCTTGTTTCACTTGACAGAAAGTTACTGTTTGTCATTTTTGCATTTAAGTCACCTGTAACACATTGCATTTGAGTTACCTGGCACTTGCTCACTAAAGCATTTATATATGCCAGCACTAACAAATTAAAAGCACTACACCCTCACAAACTCACCTTGAGTACCTTGTTCCCCATTGGCCCTTTTTGTTGTTAATTATAAAGGAATTCCCAATACTATTCTAGCATGTCCAAAGGTCAGTTGTCAATCTGCTCTCCGTTCCAGCTGGTGAATCTGGGAATCTTGAGGCAATGTTAAAACTGCCTCATGTACACAGACAACCCTCTCCTCCTTCCAACAAATTCCATCACATGTGAGAGATGCAACCATATAGCCAAACTGGAGGCTAAGCTCTCTCAACTCAGTACTGGCGAAACCTGTCAGGAGGAGAAGGAAACCACAGTCACTACAATTCCAGTCTCACATAGACCTACCACGACAGCAATCCAAACACATAAACACACGAAAACATACTCGGAGTCTCTAAATAAAATTCTGCCTAAACAGCAGACACCTCCAAAGCAGACACACAAGCAACCGCTACCCCAGAACAGAACACGTGCAACACATAGCACACAAAGCCAGTGTGTTGAACAGTCACAGCCCTTAAGGCTAAACAACACACCTGATACACTTGTAATAAGTGCCTCTATCGTCAGGCACACTGACGTCCTGCTCACCAGGCTGAACAAGGAGAAGGTCACGGTGAGATGCCTGTCGGGCGCTATGATCCACCACATAACAGAAGCACACAGGTCACTCCAAGGCATGTACAAATATGACTCAGTCATTGTCCATGCCAGTGTGAATGACCTGAGACATACCTCCCTGGACTACATGATAAGAGACATAGAGGAGCTCTCTGAGCATGTGGCCCAGGCTGGTATGACCCTGACCTTGAGTAGCATCTTACCCTCACCAAGAATGATGCCACAATATGAAGACAAGATGATCAATTTCAACAATTGGCTTAAGTGTCGGTGTCATTCAAATGGGATCCAATGCCTGTCAGCCTGGGATGACATGCTCGACAAGCCACGATGCTTTGCTAGGGACGGCTTGCACCTGTCACCCATGGGCTTTCGGATATTGGCAAAGGCTCTTGCTACCCCCATAGTGCCTTTTTTAGGCAAGGCTCAAAAGACAAAACCACCTCTATAGGTATCACAAGGGATAGGAAACTAATAGTAATGCTACTCAACGCCAGCAATGTAAACCTCAAGATGCATGCACTGGAAACTGTCCTTAGCATGGAGAACATCAATATCTGTGCAGTAACAGAATCCTGGTTCAAGGCTCCCAAGAGCACCCCAGCACTGCCAGGTTATACCTCATACCATGCTTGTCGGCCCCAAAACTTGCACCGAACCAGAACAGGAGGGGGAATATCAATATTCATCAAAGATACACACACCTCCAGGTTGGTGGCACAGCACGAAGCATCAGAGCCTATCCATGTGCAACTAACAGTGGGTAAAACTGCCTTCCAGTTCATAGCCTAGCACACACCACTCCCAAACCCAGGAACCCCACTTAGCCTTCCTGAGAACACTGGAAATATGAAGGTCTCTCCAAACACCATTATATTGGTGGACTGCAACTACCCAAACATAGACTGGGAGCATTACTCTAGCTCCAACACCCTAGCTCAAAGGTTCCTAGCATTTATACACTCAAATGCTATGGAACAACTTGTTACCACTCCCACAAGAGGGGGAAACATACAGGACCTGTTCATCACCAACATGGGGACTCTATGCTCCAGACCAGAAGTGTACCCCTCACTGGTAAGATCAGGCCATAAACTAATCTCCCCGGATATTCACATCCCAACCCCACCCCCTGCCCACAAAACCACAGTGTAAAACTTCTCTAGAGCAAATTCCACACCCTTCAAAACCGAGGTGGAATCCTTCAAAGCCCCCGGGCCTGTGGAAAATACGGCCCAGACCACAGAATCCCTTATAAACGCATTCTATGAACAGCTTCAGGAATGCATGGATCATTCAATCCCAAATAAAAACAAGACCCAATCCTACAAAGGCAGACGTCCTGTCTGGTGGACCACAGTCATAACCAAACTATACAATAGAAGGAGGAAGCTACTACATGATAGAGGAAAATCCCAAAAAGGGGAGGCATCTCTGTTCAGTGTTAGCAAAATACTACGGGCACTCATAAAATCGTCTAAGGACAGCTTCGAGAGAGGAAATGCACAGGACACTAAGGATAATCACAAGGCTTTCTTTAGTTATGTTAAGAACCTGGGTGTGAATTCCCAGATATGCTCAGAATTAGTCCAAAATGACAAAAAACTACACCGAACCCACAGACATTGCCAACATCCTAGCTGACAGGTTCAGCGCAAACCCCCCCCTCCCCACTAGAAGGGCAAATATCTATCCCAGCAGAGTGCTGCCCCCCTGACATCTCAGATGTTCAGGTAAGAGCCGCCCTCTCCAAAGCAAATAACACAGCATCAATGGGACCAGACGGTGTCCCGGGCTGCATCCTACATGAACTCCAAGATGAGCTAAACCCAAACATAAAACTACTGTTCAATCTCAGCCTTACCACAGGTTATGTACCCAAAGAGTGGCGTACAGCAACAGTGGTCCCTCTCCACAAAGGTGTGCCTCAAAGGATCCTGGAAACTATCGCCCCATAAGCCTGACTAGCTTGGCCTGCAAAGCTATGGAAAAGATCATCATGGACCTCATACATAAAGATATTGGGGACCTACAGACACTGGATCCTACCCAGTGTGACTTTAAGGGCAGATCCTGCCTCTTACACCTGGTTGATTTCTTTGAAACAGTCACCAAGGCCATTGACAAGGGGAAGGTAGTCCACACAGCCTACCTGGACCTCGCAAAAGCCTGCGATACAATACCCCACTCGGGCATTATAGATAAGCTCACCAGCTTAAATATACACCCCTATGTCACTAGATAGGTTGCAAACTGGCTCAGGGACAGAACCCACATGGTTAGAATTGCTGGAGCCATGTCAGACTCCAAACCAGTTACAAGTGGTGTCCCACAAGGCTCAGTCCTGGGACCTCTCCTGTTTGGTATATATGTCTCGGAGGTACAGGCCAACATGGAAGGACCGTGGCTTACCAAGTTCGCAGATGACCGCAAACTGGGCGCTATAATTGACTCTCCAGCCGACACAACCATCCTCCAAAAGAGCCTCATAGAAACAGACAACTGGTGCCAGAGCCATGGCCTCAAGCTAAATGCCACAAAGTGTATAGTCATCCCCTTTGTCAAAAACAAAGTGTCCACAAATGACCACATAGGTGGTAATCCATTACGTATGGAAGAAGTAATTAGGGACATGGGGCTTGAAGTTGATAACAATCTCTCATTTGACGACCACGTGGCCAAAGTGTTTAGAAAAACATTTTATATAGCCCACCTAATCATGACAGGATTCACATCTAGATCAGGGGAGGTCATCGTGCCTCTTTACTCATCCCTCATCAGGACCATAATTGAGTACAATGCCCCTTTTGGGATTTACCTTACCATACACCTGCAGCAACTGGAAAGACCACAAAAGTACCTCACCAAGAGGGTCAAAGGGCTCAAACAGATGCCATATGCTGCCCGGTTAACATAACTCCATACTCAGTGGCATACCACCTGCTCAGAGGCGATCTGTGCCAGACGTATAATGCCATGTCCAACCCGGAAATAATGGACATGCTGCACCTCAGAAAATCAACCTCCCATCGAGCTTTGCGCTTAAGAGACTTGAACCTCAGCACTGACATCAATAGGACATGCTGGAGGGACAGATTCATAACCCAGAGGCTCCCTTCACTCTGGAATAAAATCCCAGTCCAGGTTAGGCAGAGTCCCTCATTGACTCTCTTCAAGAGGTATCATGATGAGTGGATGGGGGATCATAGGTGTACCCCGGGTATCACTTCTGTGTCAATGTTAGACAGAGGCACAGTATACTAACCTCAGAATAGGGCATAGCAACATTAATCTAAAATGGGTGGCGAAAGCCAAACACACTCTGGCTTGGCTTATAAATGCCCTAGGCAGATAGCCTAGTATGAACCTATGAACCTATGTACCTATACCCACACCCCCAGGTTGTTGCCACAGTGTGACGCATCACAGACTATCCACATGCAACTAACAGTGGGTTAAACTGACTTCCAGTTCATAGCCTGCTATGGACCACCCTCCTAAACCCAGGTAACCCACTTGGCCTACTTAAGAATACATGAATATCTGCAGGTGTCTCCAAACAACAATATATTGGGCAGCTTCATTTACCCACACATAGACTGGGAGCATTACTGTAGCTCCAACACCCTAGGTGTAAGGTTCCTAGAATCCATACATTCAATTGCTATGGAACAACTTGTTACCACTCCCACAAGAGGGGAAAACATGCTGCACCTGATCATCACCAACATGTGGACTATATACTCCAGACCAGAAGTGCATCCCTCGCTGGTAAGATGACACCATAGACTACTCTCACTGTATATTCACATACCAAATGCAGCCCCTGCACAGAAAACCACAGTCATAAAGTTGTGTAATGCAAATTCCATGTATTCACATGAGGCAGGCTTCAGACATGGGAACTATTTAAGGTCACAGGTACATATGTCTATGTGGCACACACATACCTCATGTGTGCATTGACATTACTGATATAATCTATGTCATACAATATTAAGAGCAACACCCCACACACATGGACAAACTGTGTGACAAAAACAAACACGGCATTTGTAGGATTCAAACCCCTACCTAACTATGTTATGACACTTGAGAGAAATACATCAGCAGAGTGCGCTATTTGCATTACTGGGAGGTTTCGCTTCTCCTGCTATACTTATAGGGTGCTGACATCATCAGTGTTTAGAAAGAGGAATGTGCATCATGTAGTGTGTTCTTCTAGTTGCCAAAAAGGACATTTCTTTCACACACACTAACCCCCCCTCATCCAAACACACACACTGAGCATTTGCAGAATTCAAACCCATACTTAACTATGTTATGACATTTGAGAGAGACGCATTAGCAGAGCGCGCTATTTGCATTACGGGGAGGTTTTCCTTCTCCTGCTATACTTATAGGGTGCTGACATCATCAGTGTTTAGAAAGAGGAATGTGCATCATGTAGTGTGTTCTTCTAGTTGCCAAAAGAGGCATTTCTCTCACACAGAATTGCACACACACTAACTTCTCTCATCCCAACACTGAGCATTTACAGGGTTTAAACCCCTACCTAACTATGCTATGATACTTGAGAGAAACGCATTAGCGGAGCGCACTATTCGCATTACTGGGAGGTTTTTCTTCTCCTGCTATACTTAAAGGGTGCTGACATCATCAGTGTTTAGAAAGAGGAATGTGCATCATGTAGTGTGTTCTTCCAGTTGTCAAAAGAGACACTTCTTTCACACACACTAACCCCCCTCATCCAAACTCAGCATTTGCAGGATTCAAACCCCTACCTGACCATATTATAACACTTGAAAGAGACGCATTAGCGGAGCACGCTATTCGATTTTCTGGGTATCTGTTCTTCTCCTGCAGTATTTATAGGGTGCTGACATCATTATTTATAAAGAGGTATGTACATCTATTACTATCTGTCAGTTAGGGGGATAGCATATATATACATTAACAGCCGCCTACTTCAGGGTCAGATATGCACATCAGCACTGCCAGGTTATGTTTTATACCATGCTTTGTGACCACAGGACCTGTAACACACAACACAACCAGTTCAGACCACCCGTCCCATATCCAGGGCACACACTTTGCTTCCCTGGGAACAGTGTAGGATATGAAGGTGTTCGCATACACCATTACAGTGGTTAACGTCAGGTACAGGTATATTGTGTGGGGGAACTACTCAGGCCTCAACAACATCACCCTACAGCCACTACAATTTGTGAATCCATGTGCTATGGCAGAACCACTCACCACAGCCACAAGGGGGAATACATATTGGACCTGACCATCTGCAACATGGGGACTCTATGTTCCACACCAGAGGTAGACCACCATTGTTAATATCTGACCATACCCAACTTTCCCTGGACATCCATATTCCCATCCCCACCCCCAGGCAAGGAAGTCACTGCAAACAAAGTATTTATCAAAAGCAGACTTTGCACTTGTGAAAGCTGGGGTGGAAGACTTCAGAGGACCTATGCTGGGGGATTATACAGGCCACTCTGTATAATCCTTGACAATTGCATTCTATGAGCATCTGGAAGGTTTGCATTGATCATGCTATCCCAAATAAACCCAAGACTTCTCCACAACAGGAGACCTGTCTGGTGTACACCAGCCATATATAAGCTGTACAACAGAAGGAGGGAGCTAATACATTTCAGAGAAATATCCCACAGAGGGAGGACGTCTCTGAACAGTATTGGCACGACACTTCAATCCCTCAAAATCATCACGTCAAAGTGTTGACAGTGAAATTGTCCAGACACTGAAGATAAGGCTCCCCTCAGTCTGTAATTGATGCCCAATTACTGTTATAATTCCTCACCAACCCTCTTCCAGCAAACACCAGCCACATGGATGTGACATTGCAAATTCAACCCCTGGGATCTCCACTGTGTCCCTGCTTGATGGAGGCACAGCACACTAGCCTTAAACGGTGCCTTCTGTGACCTACTTTACAGAGGCACAGTAGCCTACTGTACTGGGGAGGCAGACGCCAAGCACACTCTGGCTAAGCTTGTATTCCCTAGGGCAAACAGCCTAGTATTGACCTCTACACCCATATGTTTAATTTTCAGATGCACAATATTTGTTGCTGATAAACTGTTTGCAGGTCTTTATTGCCATAGCTTTCCCTGTTTCTATGAACAGCTTGTGCATCTGTGGAAGATGTTTGAATATGAGAGGGATCCACTATTTAACTTATGTCTCTGTAGTCATTTAACTGTGTACACTCGGCAGATTGCTGTATTGTGGGAGGTTCCTGGATTAACACATACAAATACCAGATATGTGTGGCCAACTGCTAAACTGAGACATGGCCTAAGTGTGTGAGCATGCCCAGTTCAGGCTTTCCATGGCTTGTTGCCTGACATATGTCTCATTTATCAAGGTGTGCGAGCATGCCCAGTGTGAGATTTCCATATGTTGAAATCTGCAGTCCACCACATTTGTGGTTGTGTGTGAACTTCAACAATATTTCACGTTTATAGTTGTGTGTTGGGAGTCATGTTGTGTACTTACTGCCCAACTGCATTGTGTCTGAACCCAACAGGGATTATACTGTGCCTGCAGGGTTTCCATGGGATAGTTTGCATACAGTTGTCAACATCCTTTCATACTGACCAAACACTGTAATATCGTATAGTGTACAGGTTCAGTACTTTCACTGTGGTGGACAGTATCCTGGGTTTCAGTCCTATCATGCTTTAAATATTCATAGTGAGCACACCAGACTGGTTAAGGGCCAGTTGTGCACATATGACCATGTTGCATTTTGTTCAGATATGAACTACTTAAACCAGGCTTGTCCAACATTGGTAGTGTATTCCGCAACTTGGGTGGACATTGACAAACACTAGCGATGTGCCCTAGGCCATTTCTAATGCTAGTCAGAGAGTGTGTTTGTCCTTCAACGCACATTGTAACTGGATTTTGCCATGACATATTTCAAGGTTAGTATACTGTGCCTCTGTCTACCTGTGACATAACAGTGATACCCAGGGTAAACCTACCATCTCCCATCCACTCATCAAGATTCCTCTTGAGGAGAGTCAATGAGGGACTCTCTGGCTAACCTGTACTGGGTGTTTACTCAAGAGTGGACGGAGCTTCTGGGTTATGGATCAATCACTACAGCATGTCATATGTATGTCAGTGCTGGGGTTCAGGTCTCTCATGTGCATAGCTCACTGGCATTCAGATTGTACAAGGTGCAGCATGTTCATTGATTCCAGCTTGGATATGGCTTTATACATCAGGCACAGATTGCCTCTGGGCAGGCAGTATGGCACTGTATGGAGCTGCAGTTTGTTTAATCAGGCAACACATGGCATCTGTTCGAGCTCTTTGATCCTCCTGGTGAGGTACTTTTGGGGTCTTTCCAGTTGATAGAGGTGTCTGCTGAGATACATCCCACAGGGGCCATTGTACTCAATTGTGAGGCTGATGAAGGATGACTGAAGAGGCACGATGACCTCCCCTGATCTAGATCTGACTACCTTCATGATTAGGTGGGTATATGGTATGTTTCTGTAACCACTACAGCCACATGGTTGTTAAAGGCAAGATATCTATCAACTTGTGTCCCCAAGTCTGTTATTACTTCTAAATTACTTAATGGGTTAACACCTATGTGGTAATTGGTGGGCACTTACTGTTTATCCACAGGGGATGACTATACACTTTTCTGCAATTAGCTTGCTGGCATGGCTCTGGCACCAGTTATCTGTTTCTATGTGGCCCTTTTGTAGGATGCTTGTGTCAGCTGGAGGGTCAGCTATGGTGTCCAGTTTGTAGTCCTATGCAAACTTGTTCAGACACAGTCCTTCCATGTTGGCCTGTACCTATGGGAAATATATACCAAACAAGGGAGGTCCCAGGACCGAGCCTTGTGGGATGCCATTTGTAAGTGGTTTGTAGTCTAACATGGCTGCAACATTTCTGACCATGTCAGTTCTGTCCTTGGACTGGTTTGCAACCCATCTACTGACACAGGGGTTTATATTTAAGCTGGTGAGCTTATCTATGATGAACACGTGGAGTATTGTATGGAAGGCTTTTGCAAGGTCCAGATAGGCTGTGTGGACCACATTCCCCTCATGAATGGCCTTGATGACTGTTTCAAATAAGTCAAACATGTTTAAGGGGCAGGATCTGCCCTTAAGAAAGCCACGCTGGGTAGGGTCCAGTGTCTGTAGGTCCCCAATATCTTTATTTCTGAGGTCCATGATGATCCTTTCCATAGCTTTTTAGACCAAGCTTGTCAGGATTCTGGGGTGATAGTTTGCAGTATCCATTCAGGCACCACCTTTGCGGAGAGGGACCACTGTTGCTGTGCACTGCTCTTTGGGTACATATCCCGTGGTAAGGCTGAAATTGAGCAGTAGTGTTTTTTGACATTCTATTCTTCTTGGAGTTCATGTTGGACACAGCCCAGGACACCATCTCGTACCATTGATGCTGTGGGTTTTGCTTTGAAGATGCTGGCTGTTACCTCAGCATCTGCAGTGTCAGGGGGCCAGCACTCTGCTGGGATAGATATTTGGCATTTTGTGGGGGGGGGGGGTAGCACTGAAGCTGACAGGTTGGATGTTGGCAATGTGTGTGGGTTTGGTGTATTGTTTGTAATATTTGAGTAATTCAGAGCATATCTGTGAATTCTCAACAAGGTTCCTATCATCAGTTAAAAAAAGCCTTGTAATTATCCTTAGTGTCCTGTACAATTTGTATCTTCATAGGTTCATAGGTTCATACTAGGCTATCTGCCCTAGGGCATTTATAAGCCTAGCCAGAGTGTGTGTGGCTTTCGCCACCCCTTGCTATGTGAATATCATGCCCATTTAGGGTTTACTTTACTGTGCCTCTGTCTAGACGTGACACAGTGATGACCCCTAGTGTAAATCTACGATCTCCCATCCACTTGGCAAGATTCCTGTTGAAGAGAGTCAGTGAGGGGCTCTACCTAACATGGACTGGGATTCTGTTCCAGAGTGTAGGGAGCCTCTGGGTTATGAATCTGTACCTCCAGCACATCCTATTTATTTATGTGTTGAGGTTGACATCTCTCGCTCTTGCGGCTCTGATGGATTTGGATTTTCTGCGGTGGAGCATGTCCATTAATTCTGTATTGGACATGGCCTTGTACATCGGGCATACATCGCCTCTGAGTAGGCAGTATGTGACTGCATACAGCTGGGGTGTCTTCAGCCAGGCAGCATATGACAAATGTTTGAGACCCTTTATCCTCTTGGTGAGGTACTTTTGAGGTCTTTCTAACTGCTGCAGGTGTCGGGTAAGGTACATCCCAAATGGGGCATTGTACTCCATTATGGGCCTGATAAGAGAAGAGTATAGGGGCACAATGACCTCTCTTGATGTAGATGTGAATCCTTTCATGATAAGATGGCCAATATTGAAGGTCTTCCTAGCCACGTTGGCAATGTGAGTGTCACATTAGAGGTTACTGTCCAGTTGTGTCCCTAGGTCCCTGATTACTTCTTTCCATATGTAATGGATTACCACCTATGTGGTAATTTGTGAGTACCTTGTTTGGTATTTGGAGAGACATTCATACTCTCCAGTGTCTTCAGGAAGGCTGAGTGGGGTTCTTGGGGTTGAGAGGGTGGGCTGTAGCATGCTACGAACTGTACAGCAGTTTTGCCTATGGTTAGTTGCACATGGATGGTCTCTGATGCTTCGTGCATTGTCAGTAACCTGGACGCGTGGGTATCTTTGCTGAATATGGATACTCCCCCTCCTTTTGTGGTTTGGTCCAGGTTTTGGGGCCGAAAAGCATGATATGAGGTATAACCTGGTAGTGCTGGGGTGTTCTCAGGAGCCTTGATGCAGGTTTCCGTCACTGCACAGACATCGATGTTCTCCATACTGGGGAGGGCCTCAAGAGCATGCATCTTGAGGTTTAGACTTCTGGCATTGAGCAACATTACTCTTATGTTTTTTCCACTTATGTTTTCTAGGGAGGTGGGTTTGTCTTTTCAGCCTTGCCTACAAAAGGCACTATGGAGGTGGCAAGAGCCTTAGCCAATATCCAGACGCCCAGGGGTGACAGGTGCAAGCCATCCCTGGCAAAGCAGCGTGGCTTGTCAAGCATGACATCCCAAGCAGACAGACATTGGATCCCCTTGGAATGACACCAGTAATTGAGCCAGTTGTTAAAGCTGATCATTCTGTGTTTGTACTGTGGCATCATTCTTGGTGAGGGTAGGATGCTGCTCAGGGTCAGAGTCATACCGGCCTGGCCTACATAATTGGAGAGCTCATCTATGTCTCTTTTCATGTAGTCCAGGGAGGTACGTCTCAGGTCATTCACACCAGCATGGACAATGACTGGGTCATATTTGTACTTGCTTTGGAGTGACCTGCGTGCTTGTGTTATGTGGCGGATTGTAGCAGCCTACAGGCAGCTTACTGTACCCTTTTCCATGTTCAGTCTGGTGAGCGGGACATCAGTGTGTCTGACTATGGAGTCACCTATTACAAGTGTATCAGGCATGTTGTTTGTCCTTACGGGCTGTGACTGTTTGGCACACCGACTTTGTGTACTATGTGTTGCATGTGCTATGTTTGGAGGTAGTGGTTGCTTGTGAGTCTGCTTTGGAGGCCTCTGTTGATTTGGTGGATTTTTAATTAGAGCCTCTGGAAATGTTTTTGTGTGTTTATGTCTTTGGTTTGCAGTTGTGAGAGGTCTATGTGAGGCTGGGTTTGTGGTGTGTGTGGTTACCTTCTCCTCCTGACTAGTTTTAACAGTACTGAGTTGAGAGAGCTCAGCCTCCAGTTTGGATAAATGGTTGCATCTCTCACATATATTTGTATTTCTTGGGGGGGGGGTCATCTGTGTACATGGGGCAGGTGTAACATTGCCTCAAGATTCACAGATTCAACATGTTGTAGCTGGCCTTAGTGGATTTTATGAGTGGCCATATTTTATTGCCATACTACCGATCAGTGATTACTTCCCTTTTTGGGTTTGTTCTATCATGTAGTAGCTTCCTCATTCTCTTGCATGGTTTGGTAATGGCTGGGGTCCACCATGCCAGATGCCTGCGTGTATGGAATTGGGTCTTGGTTTTATTTGCGATTGCATAATCCATGCATTCCTGAAAGTGTTCATAGAATGCATTTATAAAGGGTTCTGAGGTGTGGTCCATATTTTCCACAGGCACAGGGCCTTTAATGGATTCCACATCAGTTTGGAGGAGTGCAGCATTTCCTTTACACAAGTTTTTCACTGTGGTTTTCTGGCCAGGGACTGTAGTCAGGATGTGAATATCCAGTGTGATTACTCTATGGTCTGATCTTACCAGTGAGGGATACACTTCTCATCTGGCCATAGAGTACCCATGTTGCTGATTATCACATCCAGTATGCTTACCCCTCTTGTGGGAGTGGTACGTTGTTCCTGAGCATTTTGGTTTATGGATTCTAGGAACCTTAGGCCTAGGGTGTTGGGGCTGGAATAATGCTCCCAGTCTATGTTTGATTATTTTCAGTCACCCACTATAATGTTGTTTGGAGAGCTTGATATTTCCCTGTGTTCCAACGTAGGCCAAGTGCAGTTCCTGGCATTAGGAGGGTAGTCTGTTGCAGGCTACAAACTGGGAGGCAGTTTTAGCCACTGTTACTTGACCATGGATAGTCCATGCTGCTTCTTGTTGTGGTACCAACATGGGGGTGTGGTTATCCTTGACAATTATTGCTAGTCATCCTCCTTTTGTAGTTTGTTCCATGTTTTGGGGCTGTAAAGCATGGTATGAGGTGTATCCTGGTAGTGTTAGGGTGCTCTTGTGAGCCTTGACCCAGTTTTCTGTTACAGAACAGATATCAACATTCTCCATGCTGAGGGGAGTTTAGACTGCATACATCTTGCAGTTTAGACTTCTGGCATTGGGTAGCATTACGTCTAGGTTCTTATCCCTTGTGATACCTATGGAGGTGGGTTTGTGTTTTGAGCCTTACCTATTCAAGGCACGGTGGGGGTGACAACAGCCTTTGCCAGTATCCAAAAGGCCAGGAGTGATAGGTGCACGCCATCCCTAGCAGGTGGAGCATCATGGTTTGCTCAGCATGTCATCCTAGGCTGGCATGCATTGGATCCCCTTTGACTAACAGGAATACTTAAGCCAATTATTGTAATTGATCATCTCATCTTCCTATTGTGGCATCATGCTTGGTGAGGGTAGGATGTTAGTCGGGGTCATCAAGTTTGCATATACTACATGGTGTTACATTGCTTAACACATGGCAATCATGCCTCAGGTGGTGCTGCAGGGCTGTTTATGTTGGATGCACATACTACACTCCATGTACATGTTTGAAAGCAGGTTGTGTCAACTTAGGCATCCCTTTTACTATATGTGTGAGTCAGAGAGAGGTATCATTTCCAGGGTTCCTACTGAGTCAGTGTATGTGCTATGTGTTGCCGCTTTGCCAAGGCCAAGGCATACTGGGCATGCCTCCTTCTGCCTACTGGGGCAGGCTCAGGTTATTCCTCCTCTGAGTCATGCTCTGCCTGTGATTGGCTTGGCAATGGTGGTGGGCTGTTTGGCCCAGCCCTATGGTGGTCCTGCTGCAGCTGTTTTTGCAGAATCATATTATGTAGCATAGCACATACCATGACAATTTGGGTACATGTAGTTGGTGAGTACTGCAAGGCTTCACCAGATGTGTCCAGGCACCGGAACCGTGACTTGAGCAGCCTAAACACATGCTTGATTACATTTCGTGTTTGTGCGTGTGCCTCATTATGGCGTTCTTGTTCAGGTGTGTGTGCATTTCTGATGGGTGTCATCAGCCACAGCTCCAGTGCGTAGCCAGCATCCCCCACTAAGTGACCATGTGGGATGTCCCCATTGGCAAATGTCTGGTACAGCTGCGTCAGATGCCAGATATGGGAATCATGGTAGCTTCCAGGGCAGCCAGCACACACATTCATTATTATGCCCTGGGCATCACACATGACCTGGCAGTTGATGGAGGGGAAGCCCTTGCGGTTAATGTAGGCCCTACCCCCCTCACCGGCTGGTGCTTTGATGCGTATATGCGTGCAGTCTATTGCACCCACTACCTCAGGGTATTCCGCTATTTGCTGGAAGAGATGCATATTGCTGGCCAATACCTCACGGGAATTGGGGAAGTATACATGATCACCGACATGTGCTGACATGGCATCCAGGAACTGGTGCAGTACCCTGGATGCTGATGCCTGTAATATTCCCATCATATCACCAGTTGGTCTCTGGAAGGTACCTGTTGCTAGTATTCTTAGGCCAACACATACCTTGGTTTTGACTGGGATGGGTTCCCCTCTGTTGGTTCTGTGTGTGAGGCATGGCCTGCACAGCTCAACAATTTGCTGTAGGAGGTCTCTGTCCACTCTATAGCGCTCCACTATCTCCAGCTCATGTAACCCCTGGTAGGTGACCCTGGGCCTGTACAATCTTCTCCGTCTCCTCATTGTGGGTTGTCCGGCAGCATTTGCATAGTCACCACCCTCAGCAAGTTGCATATGTCTCCTTATAACAGCTATGGCAGCCCCTAGCATTTTTGGTCTGAGTGATGCTTTTTCAGTTTTCACTTCTAATAGCTTACTCCTCTGTTGCAGTGTCTCTTGACAGAAACATTCTGCACTGCTGTTTGCAGAGTTTTAAGTGCTGGGCTACTGTTCTGCCTGTGTAATTGCCTGCTTCTGATTGTTTTCACCTGCTAGCTCTGCCAGTAATCCCTGCTAGCTTCCTACTATTTCTCATGCTTCTTTTTTCCCTTCTGTTTCCTCAGGGGGGAGCGACACACATACCAGCCAAAACACGCTCACAGCGGCTAACACGCATGCACACGTGCTTAGACGGAGTAGAATCTACTTATTCGGGTTAAAATGCGCGCACACCAGCGCAAACAAGCTTACAGGTGTTTAAACAGGCTCCTACATGTGTATTCTGCCTTAAACACACACACTCACGCTTACACGCGTGCACTCTAGCTTACTCGTGCCTACCAGCATGCACAGACGCGCATGCACGCCCTGCAGGAAACTTTGTTGTTATCCATAGTGTACACCTTCCATTTCTTGGCTTTCCCATGCCTACTTGTTGACACTCCTCTTTCCATGATGTGTGACTGACAGCTTTCACATGCCACTGTGCTACAATGAGCTGCATTCCTTTCATACATTCCCCCCTGTGATGTCACCTATCTCCTACTCTGTTACTCCACCTTATCCTACTCCTACACTGCATGGAATGTGCTCATTTCCAATGTAACAGTACGATTCACTATCCTACCACTCATTTACATAGGATTGCCTACTAATGCTTAGTTACATGTCTTACACTCAGCTTCCCCCCTTAGCAACCCCTACTCAGTGGCCATATTGTTTTAGCCTGGTATTCCCTTCCATTGTAAATTCATGCTTTGCATAAACCCACACGTTTGTGGGTTTGATTTTTTTATTTTTCTGTTTTTATAGCGCAGCCCGTTTGCGTGGCGCTGCGCTACGTTTAAACATCGGCAATTGCCAAAAAAAAAAAACATTTTTATTTTATGTTTGCATCAGGGTACGTTGCCAGTGGCCACATATTTGGCCATTGGCATGCTGCCTGGGACATTTGCAACCTTTATTTGGAGGTGACAAGGCTCCATTGTGTTATTTGCAGAACGGTACTCAGTTATCAGCTGAGTACATTTCTGCAGATAACACAGCTCTTACACGGGCAGGTTTCTGCTTCCTGGATCGCAAAATTACCTCATTTGCATGCTTTTCGGCTGCAAGTGTGGTAATTAGCATATCCATGCCCTGTCCATGTAAGAGCCATTTTAGGTGCTCTCTTACACGCACATTCAGGCTGTTCCTGGATCGCGATGGCTGCATGGAGTCTTACACTACTCTTAGACTCTGTGCAAGCCATCGTGAATCCTGCCCCATATCTATTCAACTTGGTAAACTTCTTTGAAAAGTTATATAGGCCCTGGGCAGTTGTCGCTCAGTGCATACACCATATCTTCATCTGGCCAAAGCTTTGATACTCTACTTCATCTTAGAATTGTAAACACATTAAAATAACTAAAGATAGAATCTTTCATAATAAAATGGATTGCAATGGCTGAAGTTTAGAAAGCATACAATTAATATATCATGTACTACTTAAGAAAGTAAAAATAAAATACCAGTGGAGTACACGTGACTCACTACTGGGACCACTC
>NC_056731.1:422114905-422212405 GCF_019279795.1 Protopterus annectens
CCTACCTGTAACACAATGGACACACTGACAAGTTAGTTAGGACTAATAGGCCCAGGTCTCAGATGTGTGTCTGCCTGCTATGTGTCTGTTAATGTGTATATGATGGTATGTCACACTATGTATTGCCCATATACAACCATTACATCCCACATTACCATACTGTACATGTCTGGGGATGTTCTGCATGTAACATGTAACCTGGAACACACCTCACCCTAAACACTGTGTGGTATGAGCAATGAAAGCCACACACTTCAGTAGCACTACACACCTAGGTAGGGGTCTAGTCCCAATGTTGCCAAGTAAGAGTGTGCGTGTATGTGGGAGGGTCTACATCAGGTTGCTGATTATACATGTCCCAGCAGGTCACCTTTACATGTGGCACAGGCAATAACTGTTATACAAACCTGTGGCATGTGTTCAACTGTACCCCGGATATGTCACAGCCATGGTGTCACCACAGTGTCATACCCCTTGTGGAATATGACTGCATACCATCCTCCTGCTGACACATGTACACCTACGACACAAATGGATAACATTAAGGAGACCACAATCACCCAGTGTTACTAACAGCTATAATGCATCATTGCTGGACAGCTACACTACCTGATATGTATGCATTAAACAGTACTCCTGACAACATGTTACACTGCAGTACATTGGTACACTGTAGTACAGTTGCCATGTGTATCAGAACCATGTTAGCCTGTCCCTGCATCAATGTTATGGATGACAGGGATGTGGCACAGCTATCATCATATGCACAAGGTGTGTTGCTGGTTTGCCAGAGACCGATGGTGGGCCATATGTTTGACACCGTGTGTGTGGGTGAGGGGTGTAATTAGTTGAAATGGGCATGGTGATGTGGTGTGTGTAAGTATGGAGTTGCCCTAGGTGTTTTCGTATAGTGTGTGGGTATGCATGCACACAGTTCTGGTATGTGGCTGCTCTATACAGGTGTTTTTGGGACAGCTGCAGACCATACCTGGCAGGGTGTGTAGATCACTGCCTCCGGCCATGGACATATGGACTGTGCCAGCCAGGGGTTCCATTAGCATGTCCAGGTACAGGCCTCAATGTGCTACTCTTCCCTGATGATGACAGATGTCCACTGGAACCAGATCCCTCCTATGACTGGCCAGGGCACGTGCATATGGCCTGCTGTGGTGTGGTGTGGATAGCGCCCCCCTGCAGTGCTGGGACTGGTACTGTCACTACGGGAGTGCCTTGGTGTCCTAGCACATCCACATTGACCGCCAGCTGTTGCTGGCCTACATCGACGCGGCCATCGCCACACTCCCACCACATGTTCAAGCATGGACAAACCATGGTTGATGAGGCCCACCATCTCACCCAACCATCTATCCATGACCTCGGTATAATCACGGAGGGCACCAGACAGTTCATGGAAGTTGTCACTTTCAGATGTGAGAACAGCCCTCTGCAGCCTCAGCCCCTATATGGTGTACAGTTCCATATGTGCCTGTGCCCCCATGACAGTCTGAAACATGTGCCTGGTGGTACCAGATGTGGCACTTCTGCCAGGGGCATGATGACCAGAGGCCCTACCATGAGCACCCCGGTATATCTGCCTATGTGGTGCCCTGCCGGACATCCAGCTATGCCTGCTGTGACCAGACACAGTAGGCATAGATACCACACTCTCCTGTGCACTACCACCACCCACCAACTGTCCCTCTGCTATGGCCACTGGTGATGGTGTATGTATAGGCACTGTAACTGTGTGCGGGGTTGGGGTGGCTAAGAGGGAGATTTCAAATGATGGTGCAACTTTGGCCCCTGATAACCCTGCCTGTGTCTCAACAGTACTAACATCATCTGTGGTGTCCGTATGGACACCAACATCAGATTGCATGCAGGAGGGACCCTGACTCACCTCGCCACCTGTGGAGGAAAATAAGAAACACACTTTAAGCAGTGCATAACAGTACACACACACACACACACACACACACACACACACACACACACACATTCCACCTTAATACCTACCTGTCCCTGATTTTACAGACAGTCTCACATTTATTCATATAAGTTCCCCATCCTGCATCACACTTGGTAACATACACTCATTAATACCACTCATTAACATATCATTCCTCTAAATGCCTAGATGAATGATTACAACACAAGACCTGTTACTTCATTACCTCCTTGACCTGAGTGGAGTAGGTTTTACATGGCCTCACTGCTGTCATTCAGTGATCACCCTGTGTATTTCCGGACATCATGAGCATGGCCCCTATATGTTAGGGGCTACTAAGTTCACTCCATAATGTCACACACTGGAGTGTCATGTGTAAGTATTACTCAGTACATGCCAGATCTGCTGCTCAATCAACCTATCATGTGACAACTGTAATGTATGGCTACACTCCCTGGTGTTGTTTATAATTCCCCAATGCATCTGTAGTACTGCATATGTGGGTTGTCATTCACCTCTTTGCTGATTGCAATCTTAAGGGTATACCTGGTGTCTACTTTCCCCCCAGTGCATGTTCCAAGCTACAGACCTTATTATACTATCAGCTGTCCCGTGATTACATATCACACAAGTATTCCTGGTGTCTCATGTGTCAGTCCATGTCCAAGTACTGTACAATCCCAAAGGGAAGTACTGCTGTATGAACAACCCAACAATCACACATGCATACATGGACACCCACTCAAACACACACACATGCACACACACATCCTGCATGCATCAACCCTCCTCCACTCCACCAGATTGCACTTCCTGACAAAATAACCCACCCCCAAACACACATACACACATACACACACACAGGTGAGGTTGCACAAAGATAGTACACACAGTCCTCCCATTACCCATCTGTCAACATGCATAATATATGTTACTCAACAGCATGCAGTACAGCTATAGTCAATCCATGCTAGCAACAGTATACATGTGTGTGATGCATGGGCTGTGTTAGTAGGTTCCCCTGGGAACCACTGCATCCATGTACACAGTATTGCTGTGCACCTGTTCTGTACCCTGACATGTACTGTGCACCAAACCTCGCAGGTGTACAACCCATTGCTGAATGTGTAGTACTGTGTCAGTTATGTCTGCTCTAATGCTCACAGCCCCTATGTTTTTCAGTGACACATACCTGGGATGATATGTGGACAGATGTAATTTGTAAATGCCTGATGTCTGGTTTACAGATCTCAACATCAGCGGATCATGTTTGACCAATCCAATACTATTACACTGACAACCGTCAGACCATAAAATGGCTATGGGTAGTGTACACACCCTTATTGATATGATGCACTCTTTCTTGATCTGACATGGGACTACATCACCGCATATATTAACAGTACATGAGCCTGATATGTGACATATGTCCTGTACATCCACATGCAGTGACTAAGAAATGTCTTAGGTGTGCGGATGCTGACCGCGATGCATACACTCCGTGGGTGCATATGTGTGCACGCCCTTATCATGACGGTTTGTTGCACCTATTGTTATGTGTACTACAGCAGTCACTATTCCTGGCAGGGGTATACTAGCATGGGCGATTTGCATTTGCCATTGTATGGTCAGACTGCCCTACACATGTCCCCCAAATCTGCATGATTGCAAGGTCTACTCATGTGCACATCTCTTGGTGTTCACACACTGCCGTCACTATTGCTGTGGGGGTAGGGTTACGTCTGCCACAGTTCCTGAACCTGACTGTGTGCAGATACAGCCATTCTTAGCATCCTTAGGATCTCTGCTACAGTGCACTGGTGTGTCATGCTGACACACCCTCCCCAACTTCAGCCTTTTTGCAGATGCTTGACAAGTATGGCCTACACATGTGTGTCAGTTTGCAGTGTCCCATACACTGAACATCATGTGTTACAGCCTAGTCCCAGCTAATAATGTGGACCACAGTAATATGTTATGCCATAGTTTAGATCTGTAACAGTTGCCATTGTAATACTGGTATAAACACTTTTGTTGCACTGTATAAGGGTGATGTTTCACACATGTCCCTACTGTAGGCCATGTGTTCCACCATTATGTCCACCTCTGTGGACACATTTCGCAATGACAGGATGTTAGTTACCTTGCAGGTGTCTGACATACCCTTCCAATACCCCATCATGGTCACCACTGTGATGCAGTGCAGTTAACAGCAACAATACATGAACATGTATGGCATGCATTATGGGTAGGTGTGTTAGATGTGTGCTTGGAATATACCATAGCCATTACATGCCCAGTGTATTGGCAAGCATCAACATAAACCATACTCACCAGCTAAAGGCTACTGCTTTGGTTGTACACCAGAAGGACCTACATAAGAGTGTGAGAGATGTGATGTCAGTGGCCACAGCTGTGGCATTGCCAAAGGGTGGGTGCAGCTTTACAGTACATCAACAGTACAAGTCCACAATACTACCACTTATGCACATCTGTTTATTACTACTATGCAGCAACAAACTATATATATATGGCATGTCAGATATGCATGATCTACCTGTACAGATGCGGATGCATATGCAACAGTAGTCTACTGATGTGCCCTGTGGCCTTACCTGCATGCTCCCCAGTCAGTGTGTGTAGCACCCACCTCCACAATGGTCTCTGCCCGTTGTTGGGTGTGCGGGTGGGCAGATGCCATGAGGCTGGTGAGGAGCTCCTCAACACGTGTCAGGGGGATCGATGGCATGACTCCCCCTGTTGCGAGGTGATCCCCCCCGGAGTGCAGCAGCACACTGATGGGCATTGCGAAGCAGGTCAGAACAATGATGCCAGACCTGCTCATAACTGTGGTTATGCAGGCTGACATCATTGACCCTGTGGACTAGATCGTCCCACAGGGCAATCTGCTCCTGCTGCTCATGGGCGGCCCTGCCGAACAGAACAGGATAGTGCTGGATTAGGTGGTTCAACACAACCTCATTTTCAGCCACTGAATACCCGGGTAGGTGGCCATGGGACATCTTGCCTGAATGGCATAAAGATGGAAACAGGTTTGAGCAACTCATACAGCAAGGTTACCATAGTTCTTAATACACATCTCTGTCACCCCCCACCATATCAGCGACAACAAACTGTTCACACAACTCAATAGGTATGGCTACAGCTTACCTACCAGTGGGATATATATTGTATTGTACCATACTTTATGATATGTGTTTGTAGCCATGTTCGCTGTATGGACACTATCATTGCTGGCCTGTTACAGACTATTTTACCTCCATGCCATTTTCAGGGCCAATATGGTTCCATATGTGCATGTGGTATGTTTGCTATGTGATTGCTGCACATCTGTCATTCTGTGTTATTGGGGATATCTATGCATGCTGTTGGACATGTTCTGGGATTGTGTAGACTATTACTACCCACACATGTTGTATAACAGTGACACAATAGCATTTTTAGGGAATAGATGCCAGCAGAACCACCTCTCCAACCTCATCTGGCCATGTTACCAGACCACATCACATGTGGGACCAACACTGGGGCCTTCTCATGAACTGGTCCAGCACTACCTTCAGGTGGAACCACCTCAGGGGATGTCCCCCCTGGGGGCACACACAGACATGATCCTGTCACCCAAGTTCAGGTCCAGGGTCTGTTCCATAGGGGGCTCCACATACACTTGTGGGATGTGCTACATCACCTTGAGGCACCCAGTACACATTTACAGGGCCCACATGCTCCTCCTGCTCAGCCTCCAGGCCAGGCACCTTCAGGGCCATGGATTGCTGTTGTGAGTAGCAATGGGTGGGAGCCTTGTTCCCATTGTTTCCTTATGGGGACCCATCAGGCTTCTACATCGCAGACCACACACACCATCCAGGGTGTTTAACCACCACATGGGTCATATACCACCCCTGTAGGCTGTCCTCTATATCTACCAACCCAAACCACCTCCACAAATATATCTGCCATCCTTCCCCATATTCCCATTCACTAAGTCACAAACAAGAGCAACGTGGTCCCAGCAAGGGGTTCACATGTCGCATTCTATTTTAGATTCTAAAGAAAAGAAATAGATTGTAAAACTAGGTGGATTGTTCCCACCTGGCCTTAATGAGCAATTTTGAAAATGAGCCAGTGGAGTTGCACTTGTATGTATTTAAACTGTAGCATTTGACTCTTCTGGGTTACACTGATGAAGGCTGTGTTTTTTTACCAACCGAAACCGGTCTGGTTATTTGTTTTTATGCTATTATAATTAATAAATGGTATTTCCAGGTCACAGTTTGCTGGCTCAACTTGTTTTTTTGGACATGTATATCACTCCACATCATCTACCCCAGTATTATGGGCCAAATACTACAGTCACTTACATGCATATATACTTCACATACCTGTTGTGGGGATGTGGTCTGTTGTGGATAGTGTCCTTGTAAGAGTTTTTTTTCTCTCCTTAGCTATGGCCTTAGCCTGCTTCCTTTGTTTTTGTTTTTGGTTTGGTTGTAGTTCTGGTTTCAGTTCTGGATCTGTTTTCTGTTTTCTCTTTCTCTCTCTTTCTCTCTCTCTCTCTCTCTCTCTCTCTCTCTCTCCAGTAAATGGATTTAGCTGCTTGGAATAGATTGCAGCATGGCTTTTGTGGGTGATGCACATGATCAGGTGATGGCCTCAGCACCAGTCAGTGTCCTCCACTTGCTACCTGCATACAGCACGCTGTGTAGTGCTTCCAATTACCACTGTCATGGCAACCCACTACTATAAATCCCTACATCATGTGGGCATGGTCCCTTTACCTTTCCTGTATGGTGGACATCTGTCCTGTGTGTGGGCAGCAGTGTTACAGACTCCAGGTAGCAATACCTCTTACAAATGAGCTTGCACACTCAGGCCAGCTACATATTTGTATGAGGTTCCAAAACTACAGAGTGTGAGTACTGTTGTTGTATGCATTGTGTAGCACCAGTGTTACAGGGTTTATGTGTACATGCTAGTTTAACATGGACTGAAGTCTGTCTGCATAGCTTTCAACTGTGTTCCTATCCACTTGATGGACAGAGGTGTGCGTGTTATGTTTTGCCTGTCCACCACACAGGTCTCGTGTCAGATATATCACTGGCTGTGTGTGTGTGTTGAGTGCTATCAGTACATGGCTACATTTATTTGTGTTTCTGACTTCATATTCCTGACTAAGGGTATGTTGAAGACTTTCCTGTAACACCAGTGACTTGCTTATTGTATGACAACACTATTTCACATATGGGCCTGTGTTCTAGCTTCTGTCCTCTACTTACATACCAGGCTTTGTCCATATGACATGCTGTCAGGGGTTGTTATGTAGTGGCCTGTGAGTATGTCATGCTGCAATTCCTGCCATCATTCCACTGCTGTTGTGGCCCCCACACATATTATGGGGTTGGGTTCATATATGTGTGGGCGTCATCTGCATAATATATGTGCGCCCTTATGCAGTCCAGAGGTCAGTGTGTGTAACAGTGGTATATGTCCCTGTATGTCAGTCTATGGGGAGGGATGCACCATAACTAACCTAGGCTGTTACAACATATGAGGGGGTATCAGGGTAAGCTGCCTTAAGGTATCTGGATGTACATTACCACACAATTCACCTTGGATAAATGCAGGCCTATTGCTTCCTGCCATACAGACTGTTCTGTTTGTCAGTGTGAATGTGACAGTTTCAGTTATGCCTTGATATGTAACATATACATCCCATTGTGTTAACTGAAGTCTTTACCCGCTAGGGATTTTGTACAGAGTGTAGACAGATGCTGCTGGACTATACATCTGCATTACTTACTGTTGATTGATTGTTATCCTGTGGCCCAGTCTGCCTTTACTGTTGTACTACTTGAAGGCCTTGGCCTGGACAGAAACATATGTTATGCTTTCCGGAATACTGTATTAATCCTTCTGTTTGAGAGTTGTATTAGTCTGTTTATGTGTATTTCAGAGTGTAAACAGCTATATGACATGGCATATACAACTGTAATAGTACACAAATCAAGCTTTCTCATGTATGCAAACCTGGTGTGTGGTGTTATATCCTTTGACCTGTCTGTGGGTATATGTTATGGGCAACAATTTTCTTTTGTATGGGTGACTCATACAGTGTCCAGTTGGTAAGGTGGCAATTGTAGGCATACTGTCTGTTCCATATGGTGTGCACTCTCTAAATATGTATCTTCCTATACATATGCATGCGTGTGTGTGCGTGTGTATGTGTAGTAACATATATATCTATATATATGTGCGTGTGTGTGTGTGTGTGTGTGTGTGTGTGTGTGTGTGTGTAGATATATATATATATATGTATGTATATATATATATATATATATATATATATATATATATATATATATATATATTTATATATATATATATATATATATATTCTTACATATATATATATATATATATGTGTGTGTGTGTGTGTGTGTGTGTGTGTCTGTGTGTGTGTGTGGGTGTGTGTATCTGCATATATGTGCATGTGCATATGTATCTTAGGAATGTTTATTGCTTCCACATTGTACATTCCCTATGGTAGCCAGACTGCATGATATCTTATTGATACCAGCCTGACATCATACAGGTGGGATGGATTACTGTTAACATCTTGTGCCCATGTTGTGTCAAGTCCTGGTTATGGAACTTGCAACAGTTGGTATTGTATTGCAGGGCAGACCTGTTTGGCTGTGGGGAGGTAGGGTAATATCAATACATACAAGACGTATGTAGCTTGGCCCCCTCACCCCCCATTAACAGTGCCTGTGGTCTTATATGTATTTGTTATGTTGTCTTTTATATATTTAGATATATATCTGTATATACATATATTGCTGTACATATATATATATATCTATAGATGTATGCATATGTGTATATATATATATATATATATATATATATATATATATATATGTATATATGTATTTCTTTATATATAAAGAATATATATACACATACATCTACATGTTTAAATACATGTCCTGTACTTTTGAATCCCTGTGCTGGATGATATGTTTGTAAAAACATCAGACTTATGTATATCTGTCATGGCTTAGTGGTAAATCACTTTGACTGTGGTGTGCAGGATCCTGGATTCAAGCCCTGCAGAGGCTGTTTATTTTGTTGCTGGGCAGAACAAGGGCCATTGGATACTGACTGATTAAGGCACTTTTAAGCAGTTGTAAGCAGGTTTGCGAGGGTTTGTATGGAGGTAAACAATGGTAACTGCCGGTTACAGTTTCTTATACTCAACTTCTAAATTGCTTAACTTGTGTAGTCATTGCTTACCCTCACACTAACAAGCTTAAATATGCTTACTGCTGCTTAAAAGTGCTTATTCCCACTTACCCCAGTGCTAATTTCTTTTAAAGAAATGAAAAAGTATTGACAGGAAAGTGGTGAAAAAGGTGCACAAAGAGGGAAAGACAGTAGGGAAGATAGATAGGGATGCGTAGGAATGGTGTAGGGAAGGTCCATAGCTGCCCATTTCTTCTACAGCAACAGCTGTGCATATACACTTAATTTGGAGATAGATTTGGGCACTCATACTCCTGACAGAAGGTTGAGGACAACAATAATATGTTGTTAAGCCAACTGGACCAGATTACATGTGTCCAGTGGACACGTCCGAAATGGACAGCTATGTATGGGGCGAGATTTTTTTGGGAACAGATTGCCTTTTTTTCTCAGGTGAGAGTGGGATGTTGAGGAGGGATAGTAGGTATATTGGGGAAGTAGCTTGGGTAGGTTAACAGACAAGACAAACAAGATGCATACAGGGGTGGTATATGACACATGTGGGGGGGTTAACACCTTGATGGGGCGGGGTGTTGGGAAATCGAAAGGCCATGAGCCCCCTAGTGGAAACAGTGGGACTGAGGTCCCCACTCATGGGAAGTCACCACTGCACCTTCACAGCCCCGAAGGTGGCTGTGCTGGGGGCTGAGTAGGAGAGCCAGGCCGACCTTCTAGTTGAAACACATCGCCCTCAAGCTGTGGTAGCAGATCTCCGACCTCCCTGCAGAGCTCGATATGCACCACGACCTGGACCTGGTGATGGGTGACAGGTTCCTGCCTGCGCCTGCTCCCAGGGGGGCGAGCCCCATCCCCTGAGGTGGTTCCACCCGAACGTGGTGCAGGACCAACGGACGAGGAGGTCCCGGGTTGGGGCCCCAGATGTGCTGGTTCCCAGTGTCATGGCCAGCTGAGGTGGGACAGGTGGGTCCGCTGGTGTTTAAGTTTTATCAACATATGTGGGTTAGGAATAGTCAATGCATTCCAGAGTTAGGTATAACAGCATGCATAGATATTCCCATTAACCCAAACACCGGATATGGAACACTTGCATAGCAAACACAACACATGCATATATGGGACCACAGTGTTAATTACAACAGCATGCAGGTACATTGATGGCACCATGCCACCAATGTGGGAGTATTTCAACATAGCACATGCATAGAAACAGATTTAAATAATTATTGAACAACAGGACATATGTCCCAACATTACAGTTAAGTCAGCACATACCAATTGAATTGTGTATTTAGTTTATTGTTGCAGATATGGTGGGGGGGGAGAGAAAGATGTCACTTAACAACTATTATATTCCTGTAGTTCTCATTCCTAGTCAGTGCTGTTATCTGTACCTTCCAAGTATTAGTACACTACCCTATTGCCTTAGTTTGGACAGTAGTATGGCTATCGACAACTATATACATGCACTGGTTTTACCTGCAGAATACACCTCTTACCTGGTATACCTGTGGAGGAATTGTTTGTTAACACTAACTGTTTCTACACATATTCCCAGATTCCAGGTTGATGTTATGCACATACCTGTCCATCTCTTTTTGCTCACACTCTGAGCATGTCTTGACCACATGCAGGTGAACTGGGACATATTTTGACTATTGCCCTCTTAAACATTTACTGAATTGTACAATAACAGTTTTGTTTTCATTGACATTTTCCAAATATGTACAGGCCTGACAGTCAGTTATGTGAAGTGAAATGCTGCCTACATATCAGAGATTAGCAGACTGATATGCCAGGGGGACAGGGTGACTGCCGTCAGATATGGGCCGATTAACTGGACATTCTGGACATTTCTGTACACTTGTAGGGTATGATTCTGCATACAGCTTACTACCTCTCCCAGGATTCGGATCATGGCTGCGTCTGCTAAAAATAAAACACTGTTCATGTGTGTGCTATATAGATATTGCTGTGTATCTCTTATCTGATTTCTGTCTATAATTCTCCTGTGGTTTTACATTCTGACCTTGTATTACAGCACTCTTATACAGTATTTCCTAGACAGTTATATTATGTAGCACTGTGGGGGTGACCGTGATGAGTGATACCTTATTATCCAGAGCAACTGCAACACTAACAATGCCATACAATACCAGAATAAACAGTACCAGTACAGGGTATCAATCTTTTATTTCTAGGCATAGTGTTCATTTCTGACAGACCTGTGGGAGCAATGTTTGTTAGCACTACCTGAATGTTGTCACACAAGTTACCAGATTTCACATTATTATTATGCACATACATCTCACTATGTTACTGTACACTCTGGTCACAGCTTGACAGCATGGGGGTGTAGATGGGATATACTTGGTTTATTCTTCTCATAATATTTTAGGGAGTTGCTAGAGTGACAGGTTTGTTCTTATAGATGTCTGACAATCAGTTGTGTTTCTTGTTTGCTGCCTAAATGTCTGGGATCATCCCACTGCTTCCCAGGGGGACAAGATAACAGGCAGTCGATATGGGCCAATTTACTGGACATTCTGGACATATATGTACAGTTGTGGGTTATGATTTTCTATGCAGCCTACAACCACTCCCAGGATTTGAACCATGGCTGTGTGTGCTAAAAATGCTACAGTTCACATCTCAGTTGAGTATGCTGTTTGGATTTTGTTGTTTGTCTTTTTCACTGGTGTAATCCCAATAGGTCTCAGTTGTACTATATGACCTATTGGGATTACACCAGTCATATACAGAAATTCCTACACATTTTATTTATGTAGCACAGTGTGAGTATTGGTGCTTAATACAACAGCACTATTTTGTGATTGCAAATCTACATTACCATATGATACCAGAGTAAACACATGCAGTCCAGCAGTTAGACCATTATTGTCAGGCTATTATGCTTTTATTTACATACAACCTATATGAGACTCTTCCTGCCATATTCTCTGGTGTATGCAGTACATAAACAATACAGGTTTTATACAGGCAATTAACTTACTACTACTTTTAGATTTATTACCTATGACAGTACATGCAATAGTATTACTAACCTGCCTCGCATCACAACTGCTCCAATCTACATACATGGGCCTCCTGATTCATAGCCCACTTACTTGCCGCTGTTCAAGACAAAAGAGGAATATTTAGCCATACCTATCCATAATATACATGAGCTGGCAATTATTAAACAGGTAGTGGACTGATACTTACACATGTCTGGGACGTCCCCTCTCCTCCTAGCCTCTTGGATCCACTGATCCAAGAGATCCCCCTTTTGCCGCTTCAGGTCAGCATAGTGATGTCTGACCTGCTCACCAGTTTGGGGTATGCCAGTGGCACTGGTTAGGTCATGGGTGAGACAGTCTCAGGCTTCTGCTTTGTATTGGGAACCCTGGTACTGGCCCTGTAGCAATCTCATGTTATGATCTTTCACGAGGAGTCCTGCCATGAGTCTGGACTCCTGGATGCCCCAGCACTGCGCCCGAAAGTGCACACCCTCTCCCATTCCAGACATAGTGCCTACAAGGGGAAACTACAACCAGTTATGAGATGTATTCCCACCTTTTGGGTTTACATAGGGCTGTTTTCCTGCACTTTGCCATGATTGGACAGTTTTAAAAAGGCTAAGTTATGGGCAAACCTCCTTACCTAAAGTTGGCATTGCTTAAAGGGGTATACCAATGGGCAGACTGAGTTAGCTGGCATACAAATTGCTTACACCTACTAAGCTGGGCTGTGTAATGCTTAGCGTTGCTTAATATTTAAGTTGCATTATATTTGCATTGTGGCATTGATTTATTATCCATTACATGTTATATATGTGTTTGGTATCCATAATTCATGTGTACGTGCACTGTATGGGGTCCTTGTGTTTATTAGGGGATTTCAACATTTTATTACATTGACATCTCACATCTGGGCTTAATGCAGTATTCCAGTTCACATATTTATGTCCTTTAATTGGTTATACAATATAAAACTGTATATAGATTCCTTTCACATGTTCAGCTTGTATTTCCTATGGTAACGATCTGTTTGGTGATACCTCAATCTTATGTACTGCTGTGATGGCTTAGTGGTTAACTACTGTGACTATAGTGTATGGGGTCCTGGGTTCAAGGGCTGTTTGTTTTTTGTTTCTGGCCAGAACAGCGGCTGTTGCATACAGAGTTATTAAGGCACTTTTAAGCAATGGTAAGTGGGTTTGCACAGGTTTGCGTGAAGGTAAGCAATGCTAACCTCCAGTTAAATATGCTTACAGAGAGATAGCTTCAATATTGCTTAACCTGTGTGCATTGCTTACTCCCATGCAAACAGGCTTAAACCCACTTACTACTGCTTAAATATGCTTACTCTTGTTTACTAGTGCTTATACCTGCTTACCACCGCACTAATTTAGACAGTAATGTCTAATAGTTCTTGGGAAGGTGGTGGATTTGGAAACTGTATGGATTTATCATCATTACGCATTTTACTTTCCATTTGTATCCCTGATTCCTGTGTACATATACTGTATGGGACACTTGTGATTACCTGTGGACTTTGCAACATTATGAGCAGGATTCACGAAACCTCCATGTAAGAGTAAATATGTCTTACACGGAGGCTGCAGTCTAATGGTATGACGTCAGCATGCCATGCATATTCATGAGGGAATGCTGAATCATACCCTAGGCTAACACGGTCCGTGTAGGAAAGTAGGGGGCATGTCCGAATGCCGGGTTCTGCAAAGGGACACGCCCCCAGAAGAGTCAGAGTCCTGAAAGTAAACTCCCACGAGCGAGTCCTCAGAAATGTCAAGGAACACAACACCACACATGCCCCCATAGACTATAAACCCAACTGTAATGTAAAACAGAAAAATAACAGTTTAATTTTTTTTTTTAATTTCCAAAATGTTTGCCCGTAGTTGCGTTCATTTGCGCGGGTATGCCCTCTGCTCAGCCACAGTTAGCAGAAAGTGAAAAGCATATAAGATCTAAATATGCAAATTAAGCAAACTAGCAATAGTGTAGCGGTAGAGAAGTTGGCGAAAGAGGAGGTAGTCACGGTTCGAGCCCCCACAACATCATTCCCTATTTTTAGTTAAATAAGCATGAAACAATCCCCTGACATATATATATATATATATATATATATATATATATATACATATATATATATATATATATATATATATATATATATATATATATATATTTATATATATAAAACTATAATTTAAGTAAAATGTAATGAAATGGGCCATATATTGTTGAAGAAATCCGACACAATAAAATATAAAAAAGAGATTATGTGCCCATAGCTGAGCTGGGCTTCAAGAAGCCTAATATGAGTGCCCATAGGTGAGCAGCGCTGTAACAAGCTTACTATGACTGCCCTCAGGTGAGCAGCAGTTTAACAGGTGTAATATGAGTGCCCAGATTTGAGGAGCACTTTCACATGCTTAAAATGAGTGCCCATAGTTGAGCAACGCTTCACACAGCGTAATATGAGTGCTCATAGCCAAATAATGCGTTACCCAGCGTAAGCCGTTTGCCCGGAGCTGCACACCGTGCCAACCAGCTCACCAGTGGGCAACATTGAGCAAGCTGTATCAAAGCCACCTTTACACAGACACACCCCCTAGCCTGTCTAGACAGTAGTAAAATAAAAAAAAAAAATGCCCAGGCTCGAACCCAGGATACTGTGCACCATAGTCAAAGTACTGAACCACTAAGCCATGACAGTTGTACTGAGAAATGCAGTATTAGCATATATATATATAGGAATAAATGGAAATAGAAGCATGACAAAGCAGGTTTATTTAAGCTGGTAAATATCCAAAATGGCCAATCACAGATAAGTGCGGGAAAATGGGCATATATAAGCCCCATAGGTGGGAATACACAGCATAACTGATTGTGGTACCCATTTGCAGTCAGGATGGCAGGTGCAGGAGAGGGAAGTCGCTTTAGAGCACAGAGGTGGGGTGTTGAGGAGTCAAAATATATGGTTTGGCTCCTAGTCCATGATCATGAGGCACAACTCATGCAGGGCCAGGTTCACTCGGGTGCATACAAGGCAGAGGCGTGGAACCGGTTGGCATATGATCTCACCAGTGCCACAGGCATTCCAAGGACTGGTGAACAGGTCCGTCACCACCATGCAGACCTGAAGAGACGTAAGCAGGACCAACTGAACCGTTGGATCCAGGAGGCCCGGCAAATGCCCAACGCCTCACTACTGAGTAAGTATCCATGTAATTAAGTATGTAAGAAATTATCCTAGCCTATAGTATGGAGATGTATGTTCCGATATTACATCATTTATATTACAGCTGCAGGTGTCCGTTCCATGAATCAGCACGCCTATGCTGATAGGCTGGTGAGGTTGCGCCACCAGGCAGGTTAGTAATTATTTTGCTGGAATTGTTATGGAATATAAGTGAGACAGCTTGTAAAAGAGTTCAGTGTTGCTACATATTAATAAAGTTCAAATAAGCCTAGAAGAAAGATTCTGCTAGTACTGTAAGATTAGATAAGTGATGCAGCCTGTAATCCAGAAATAAACATTAAACAAGTCTCAAATAGAGAGTCTCCATCTGTATTGTAATATCAGATAACTGCTTCAGCCTGAAAATGAGTGGTAATCAATCAACAAAGGATAGATATGTGTCAAATACATCCCTTATAAAATCTGCCATATGAAATAAGTGAGTCAGTTGGAAAGGATTGTTGTAACCCAGTAAGAAATGTTAATAATGCCTAGAATTAGGTACCATCCTGAAATGTAAAAATAAAACAAGTGAGAGTGTGAGAAAGAGGGTATGAATCTATCAAGAAAGCTGTAATAAGTCTGGAATAAAGTTATACTGCAGTGTGTACATAATGAAACGAATGAGACAGCCACAACCAAAGAGTGAAATGTGTGTAATAAAGTACTGGACCTGGAATGTGTCTGTCCCACAATGTGGATATGTTGCTGTACCCTTGCAATATGGAGATAGTATGGTTGTATGAAATACTGAACATCCACAGTTGTCTAGAGCCATATAAATCAAATGTAGCAGGATGCTGTACCTGAACACAGCCAGATATGAACATGTATGAATAAAAATGGAATGTATATTAATGTAGCAGTAACATTCCCATCACGAACATTCCTAAGGTTGCATATAGGAAACTGTACTAATACATGTAGGGGATATATACTAGGAATGTACAGCATATGTATATGTAGTTTAAGTTGTTAATGTAATATTTCGTCACCCTACCCTATTTTCACAAATGATGCCATTCCACACCAAACTGGGTATGTGTATACACAATTAATTCCCATGGACATTTGTCCTGTTGTTTCATACATATCTGCATGTACGTTGATGCATGTGCCCTGTTCACATATCCAAACCTGATGGCCTGTTGCCACCAATCAACCCTGCATGCTGCTGGAATGTGTACTGTTGTTCTAAATATGCATGTGTTATGCTTGCTGTTCAATGTTCGGAATTCATGGGTGTTTGGTTAATGGGAATACTGATGCATGCTGTTACAACTAATTTTGAATGGTGTTGTTTGTTACTAACCCAAAATGTCATAAAATACTGTTAAACATAGGACAACAGAGAAGGCGGGTTCCAGCGGACCCACCTTTCCCACCTCAGCTGGCAAGTGCACCTGGCACCAGTGCCCAGGCCGGAACCTCCTCTGGTGGCCCTGTGCCACCTTCGGGTGGAAGCGCTGCAGGGGATGGGGCTCATCCCCCCTCTGCAAGGGTGGCCGGAGGAAAATGTTCACTCACCCTCCATAGTGTCTGGTCTGTGGTGCGTAGCAAGATCAGGCATTCTGTGCTTGATCCCCTATGCCAGCTTGAGGCAAGGGTGGCGCAACTCAAGGGTGTGCCTGCCCATCCTATACAGCCCCCAGCACAGCCCCGTCCTGGGCAGTGAAGGCGCAGTGGTAACTGCCCATGGGTGGGGATCTCAGTTCCATTGTTGCCATCTGTGGGCTCCTGGGCTCGCGATATCCAAACATCCGTCCCCGTCAATTGTGATTCCCCCCCACATGTGTCATACTCCGCCCCTGTATGCGCCTTGTTTGTCTTGTCTGTTAACCTCCCCAAACTACCTCCCCAAATATATCTACTTCCTGTACCTCACATTCCACTCTCACCTGAAAAAAAAAATAAAAAAAGGGCACTCTGTTCCCACAAAAAAATTACGCCCCATACATAGCTGCCCATTTTGCAGAAATGTCTGCTGGACATGTCAACTGATAATTAAAATTGGCTGTACAACATATTTTGTTGTCTTCACTCCTCTCTCAGGAGTGGAAGGTTTCAAATTTCACACCAAATTACACACATATGCACAGCTGTTGCTGATAAAGAAATGGGCAGCTATGGGCCTTCCCTACATCCTTCCTGTAAATTCTGAGCTTGTTTTCCTACTATCCTACCCTCTTTGTGCCCCCTTTTTCACCAAATTCCTATCTCCCCATTTTCTTTTCTTTAAAAGAAATTAGCGCGGGTGTTAGCGAGAGTAAGCACTATAAAGCAGTAGTCAGCGGGTGTGCGCTTTTCTAAGCGAGTGTGCGCATAGTTAAGTGACTGTGCGCATGTGTGAGCATTGTGCAAACCAGCGCAAACCCACTTACAACTGCTTAAAAGTGCCTTAGTCACTCTGTATGACAAGGCCTGTAGTCTGCTTATCAGCAAAATAAAATACCCCTGTCAGTCTCGAACCCCAGACCTTGGAAACACTAGTGTGCATGAATTACCACTGAGCCACATCAGATATACAAGAACATGGTGCTGAAAGAAATATATATGAAATACAAGGAGTGAATGTAAAGGGAATATAGGAAGGCCATCACACAAAGCTTGTTCCCTGTATGTTTAGTGGCAATTCTTGTGGAATTGCATTACATGAGTGTGATAAGAGAAACAGCCATGCTAGTAGGTAACAATGTTACAGTACCACCTTACAAACCACACACGGTATCAGAGCAGGATAAACACCACCATATTTGAATATGTATGAGGCCAGACATCCAAACTGTGACTGATTTACAGGTATGTCCTTGATTTGTCAAAAATGTTACCTGTGCCCCACTGACTCCCTGTGAAATGTACTAACAGTAGGCAGAAAGGTGGGGAATCCCACATAATGTTCACCATCAATAAGTTAAAGTAGACACTACTTGCATGTCAGAAATGGTGTAGTAATACAAATGCTCAAAACACACACAATCCCCACAGTCACAATTGCAGAATATCTGAAATATATCATGGGTGTATCCCACTGATATGTACCTTTCCCTGAGGCTGCTCAAATATATACCTGAGAGTATCTGAGGCCTGCAAGTGTCAGAAACACACCAGCATATCAGCCTGTCTGCTGTTACACACTCTGCAAATAGCTGTAGAATTACTTCCACAAGCACACCCTCATGTAGGAGTACAGCACAGAAATATCAAAGGATGTAGTCATCTAACAAACTAAGGACAGTATAGCAGTTTACAAGCACTGCATGTGCCTGATATTCATAACTATTAATACAAAATGCAAGGCCCTACTACTGCTCAGCAGCAAAATAAGATACCATTGTAAGTGTCAAACCCCAGACCTTGGCCTCAGCAGACTGCATGCAGTGCCACCAAACCACAGCAAACATATATGAATTTACTGCTGAAAGAAATATAACATGCATTACAAGGAGTGAATGTAAACGGAAAATAGGAAAGCCATAGCAACACATTCCAGTAAAGAGAAATATCAGGCTTTCAAGGAGTGAATGCAAAGGGAAAATAGGGAAGCTATAGCAACACATTGCAAGAGCTACAGTTGTATGCCAGTTAATCCACAAGTCCCACAGGAAAGTACATACTCCCATGTAAACAGTGTTAGCATTAGCAGGTGTGAGTTAACATACACACTGAGAAGAATGAACTGGAAGAAGCAACAGTCAGGTTTCAGTACAACATGCAATTCAGTGGCTACAACACAGGCTTAGATATGAGAGACATACCAACCTTCAGACTGACACAGCAAACCAGCATGGTCCCCACCTTGCAAAACTGAAAGGCCTATGCCTACCTAACCTAACATTTTATAGCAGTGTCCTGAAATCACAGTGAGAAATGCAATTACCACACAGCAGGCTGCATGCAATTAGTAAATGCTGGCCACCAATTGGTGCAGAGGCCATCATATGCACATGTGCAGATACCTACAAAAGCAGCCTGTACTGCCAGTCCACACATGCAATACTTTCATTGCAGTGACTGGAGGGAGAGAGAGAGAGAGAGAGAGATAGACAGACAGAGACCCAAAAAAAAAAAAAAAGCAAGGCAGCAAGCAAGCAAGCCAGCAAGCAAGCCAGCAAGCAAGCCAGCCAACCATCCATTCAGCCTGCCAGCCAGCCAACCAGGCAGCCAGGCATCCAGCCAGCCAGCCAAACTGAAAAAGCTGTAAGAGACAAAGGTAATGTAAACTACATAAGCTAATAATCTACATACTGTGAACCCTCCATATGTGTCAGCAGTCTGTATCTATATGCATATGAAGATGTGCATAGGGCAAGGGACATACTGCAACCATTAGCAAAGGCTGGACATACATATGTAGTTGAAGGTTGCTATGTGCACATATCAATGTAGGCTGTAGTGTGTGGCATTGAAAACAGCATGCAGTGCAGGTATATGTCATGTGGTGGTGAAATTATGTGGGACTGAGCCAGTGAGGCCTGCTACAGCTATATGGCCTGAGGACAGCATAATGCATTCTGCACAACACTGTGCAATATCATTACAGAATGGTATGTCTCACAACTGTTACAGAACTGACATCCCCACCATGAAAGGTGGGCATTCTATGTGCCAAGATGTGCATGTAGTTGTACATCAATGGATGTTTATAAGTATGTGTGTGTGTGTATGTGTATGCATATATATATATATATATATATATATATATATATATATATATATATGTGTATATATATATATATATATATATATATATATATATATATACATAGGTATGTATAGATAGATAGACATATATAGATAGATAGAATATGTATATACATATAGATGTAATAGACACATACATATATAGATATATATAGATACATACACATATACAGATAGATATGAATGTATATAGATATGTATGTATATGAATATATCTATCTATATACACATATATATATATATATATATATATATATATATATATATATATATATATATATATAAAGAGAGAGAGTGAGAGAGGGACATGGGGGCAGATGAATTGCAACAGCTGCCTGGTGACCAAGGCATGGACTGAACACCAGTGTGGCTACAGGAGTACCATACCCCATTCCAAAACATTTTAACCACTAACTACCACATATGTGGTTGCCTGCCCACTACTGGAGGTGTCAGAAGCAAACATGGGAAACAAGTGTACAACAGCCTCCCCTTTGATAAACACAAATATGCCATATCCTGGACTAAACCACCCAGCATTAACAAACAAGGCTTCTCATTAGTAGATATCAGACAGGTTTGACAGGAGCAAGTGCAATCACATTACATGTGTCCCAAGGGGCAGGGTAGCATAAGGCTATGCTGCCGTAGGCCCAGGGTCAATAGCATAGTACCTACCTATGACACAATGCACATACACATGTACTCAGTGCAATACCAACTATGTGAGGTGGAATGAGTGTGCACTGACTCTGTGCAAGGTCTGTAATGATGTGATTGTAGTCTGTGTCCTTGGTGTGAGGCCAGAGAAAGATGTGTCAGTTATTGGGATACTAACATACTAGATTGCCATATGTTGTGCAGTGGTTCCCTGTGCATGACTGCGGTGTAGGTAGGGGTATGGTAGCAAAGACTAGGGTGGATTACCAGTGAAACTGTAGATGTGCATTGCATGCATTGCATGGGATGACAATATTCTCCATCCAGTAGCTTGATACATACCCCCAGTGTGAGGTTGTGCATTGTACCTCAAACAGTGTGCCGAGTGCTGGTGTATACTAGTTTGTTGTATGGAGTGTGGCAGGCACTGTCACACAGTTGTAGGCTGAGCACTGATATGTGGTAATGTACATGTGTATCCCCCGATGGACAGACAGATGCTATAAATGTCAGTTCAGTGATATCAGTACAGTAGAGTATTACGTGTGCTATATGACTTGCTCACATATTTATCTTTTCCTTCCAGGGCGATGGTGCATCACCGCAACCCGTGTTATTCAGCTGCAGATGATGAGGAGAAACACCAGAGCCTGGTGCAGGATTTAAGTACACTGTTTTCCAGGACCAGCCAGAACCAGCAGGAGAGAGCTGCACTGTGGCAAGACCTTGTCCGATGGGTAAATGACGTGGGCATGCATAACCGGACATATGAGCAGGTGCGCCATCACTGCAGTGATTTAATTAGAAATGTCTGTCAGCATGCGTCTGATATCCACAGACAACAGCTTGCCACAGGTGGTGGGGTACCTATCCACCCCCCCTCACCAGAGTGGAGGAGCTACTTCTAAGTGTTGTGGCTCCAGGCCAACAACAACAACATCCGCAGACATGTGTCATGATGGAGGCCGGAGCCACCCAGCATGTGGACATGGAGTGTGCAGGTAACTTGCCATATCTGTAGTTGACTGTTCTCTGCACTGGTAGTTTATGCATGTATGAGATGTGTACTGTGTGTGTAGCTGTTATCCTGCCTATTCTTGTGCAAGATTGATATTCTGAATAGCATTACTACATCTGTGAAAGCCAACTGTTGTACTACTGTACTGTAGCATACTCACAGTATCAATGGCACAGTTGTAGCCACTGACAATAACTCTCTTATTTGTGCAGGTCCCTCTGGAGTAACAGCAATGCAGTCAATCCATGCTGGTGAGTGTGTAATAACAATACTATTATTAGTAATAATAATATTAATACTAATAATACCCTCAAACAGTATTGTGTATGTGTTGGATTGCAGGTGTGTGTGTGTTTGTATCTGCTGTACTGAGGAGTGTGCATGTGTGCCCGTGTGCCCGTGTGCCCGTGTGCATGTGTGCCCGTGTGCATGTGTGCCTTTGTGCATGTGTGCCCATGTGCATGTGTGCCCGTGTGCATGTGTGCATGTGTGCATGTGTGCCCGTGTGCATGTGTGCCTTTGTCCATGGGTGCCCATGTGCATATGTGCATGTGTGCATGTGTGCCTGTGGCATGTGTGCCTTTGTGCATGTGTGCCCGTGTGCATGTGTGCCTTTGGGCATGTGTGCCCATGTGCATGTGTGCCCGTGTGCATGTGTGCATGTGTTCCCATGTGCATGTGTGCATGTGTGCCCATGTGCATGTGTGCATGTATGCTCGTGTGCATGTGTGGTAACATTGTGTACACATTGTAAACTGTGTTTCCTGTCTTCCTCTCACAGGTTCTGGTGTTGCTCTGTTGGTGTGCAGCAGGGAACCTGAAGCCACTGCTGGTGATAGTGATAATGATGATACATGTGTAATGGTACAGGGAGGTGTGACAGGGTCTGTTGTTGGTCAGCCAATCGACAGTACACAGCAGTCAACCCCATCAATGTGCACAGTCATCCTGCCGATACATCCATTGTCACCAATGTCTTTAGCTGAGGGACAGCACACAGTGGGCATTGACCAGGGTAATGTGGTATCAGTGGCACATGCATCCCCTTACAGCACCCATGGCCAGAGTCCTGACATGGTACCACACAGGCAGATGTCCAGGGGTTCTCGTGGGAGCATCGGTGGTCGTACTGCCCCTGTTAGACGTGCCCACAGAGGTCTTTCAACCTCAGCTATGTTCCGGGCTGTAATGCAGGCACAGGCACATATGGAATGGTACACCACACAGGGTCTGAGGGAGCTTAGAGCACATCGCACTGCTATGAATGACACTATGCGTGACGTTGCGGCTGCCATCTGTACTGTTGGCGAGATCATTGATAGACGTTGGGGGACACATTAAATCTGTTCCACAACTTCATGTCCATGAGCCAGGGCAATGCAGGACGGATGAGGCATCGACGTGGACGTATGCCAGCAACATCAGCAGCTGGCAGTCATCGCAGATGACAACAAACCCGCAGCCTGTCCCACAGTGCCAGTACCAGCCCCAGCAATGCTGGGTCTGTGCTGTCATCAGACCGCCCTAGAAGACCACGTGCACGTGGCTCTGGGCAGTCCCAGCAGGGACATGTGTCCAGTCAGCAACCCACTGCTTCTGATGACAGTACCCAGTCTGGCTTAGTACCTGATACTGTCCGTAGCACCCCTACCAGGCACAGGTACCGTGTCTGTGGCCAGGACAGTGATCTGTATGACCTGGCAGGTACAGTCTGTGGCTGTCCACAAACATCCGTATATGGCAGCCATGTGGTGGAACTGTGTGCATGCATACACACATGCATAATGCTAACACCTAGGGCTAACACATACACACACACACACACCGCATCAACATTGCCCCATGTTGTACTGTTGTCACTAACACACACACACATACATGTCGATTGGATGTGTCAATGGCAGACTCTGGCAAACCAACTACACACCCTGTGCATATGATGAAACTGTGCCACCTCCTGCAATCTGTAACATTGATGCAGGAACAGGATAGCATGGTGCTGATGCACAGGGTGACTACATAGCACTGTAGTAATATTATCATGTTGTTCACAGTACAGTGTAATGATATGATCTCAGCATGCCTGATGCATTAACACTATGATTGTTATTGTAGTTTTTTTATACACCGGTGTTAATTCCAAAAGTGTAATGTCTGCACATGTGCCACATGGCAGTTGTGTGTACCTGTGCCTGCATGTGTTGTGGATTGGACAGTACATTTGTGATGCTTGCAGCACACAGTTGCAGGTGTACATTTGTGAACAAGGTGTAGTTGCATTCTCTGCATGTAGATGCATAGTGCACACATGGTAAGGGTGACATGCACCATGTGACACAGTAGTCATACATTGTAGTTAATATTGGTGACCACTTTGTGTTGTACTACACATATGTCTCACCTGGGGTCACATGTATGTATGACATGGTTTGACATTTTGCTGTGGGTCATACGGTTTACCAGTGTCAATGGTTTGCATTCTGGTGGTAAGGCTCAAAACACAAACCCACCTACATAGGTATCACAAGGGATAAGAAACTAAAAGTAATGATACTCACTGCCAGACATCTAAACTGCAAGATGCATGCAGTCCAAGCTCTACTCAGTATGGAGAATGTTGATATCTGTGCAGTAACAGAAACCTGATTCAAGGCTCCCAAGAGCACCCTAGCACTACCAGGTTACACCTCATACCATGCTTTACAGCCCCAAAACATGGAACTAACTACGAAAGGGGGTGAGAACCAATAATTGTCAGGGATACCCACACCCCCAGGGTGGTGCCTCAGCATGAAGCATCACAGACTATCCATGTGCAACTAACAGTGGGTAAAACTGCCTTCCAGTTCATAGCCTGCTACAGACCACCCTCCTAAACCCAGGAACCCCACTTGGCCTACTTAAGAACACATGAATATATGAAGGTCTCTCCAAACAACATTATATTGGGCAACTTCATCTACCCACACATAGACTGGGAGCATTACTGTAGCTCCAACACCCTAGGCCAAAGGTTCCTAGAATTCATAAACTCAAATGCTATGGAACAACTTGTTACCACTCCCACAAGAGGGGAAAACATACTGCACCTGATCATCACCAACATGGGGACTCTATGCTCCAGACCAGAGGTGTATCCCTCACTGGTAAGATCAGACCATAGAGTAATCTCACTGTATATTCACATACCAACCCCAGCCCCTGCCCAGAAAACCACAGTGAAAAAGTTGTCTAAAGCATATTCCACACACCTCAAAACCAAGACAGAGGTGGAATCCTTCAAAGCCCCCGGGCCTGTGGAAAATACAGCCCACACTGCTGAATCCTTTATAAAAGCATTCTATGAACACCTTCAGGAATGCACAGATCATGCAATTCCAAATATAACCAAGACCCAATCCTCCAAAGACAGGCGTCCTTTCTGGTGGACCCCAGCCACATAACAGAAAGCAATAGAAGGAGGTAGCTACTACATGATCGAGCAATATCCCACAAAGGGAAGGCACCTCTGATCAGTATTTGGAACAAAATACGGGCACTCAGAAAATCGTCTAAGGCCAGCTTCAAGAGAATAATTGCACAAGACACTAAGGATAATCACAAGGCTTTCTTTAGTTATGTTTGGAATCTGGGTGGGAATTCCCAGATATGCTCAGAAGTAGTCCTAAATGACAAAGAATACACGTAAGCTACATACATTGCCAACATCATTGCTGACAGGTTCAGCACAAACGCCTCACTTCTGTGTCACTGTTACACAGAGGCAGAGTATACTAACCTGGAAAAAGGCCATAGCAAATTTCATTTAAAATGAGTGGCGAAAGCCAAACACAGTCTGGCTAGGCTTATAACTGCCCTAGGGCAGATAGCCTAGTATGAACCTATTAACCTATTACATGATGTATCCTCAACTGATACGCAGATGTAGGAAGCCCAGTGTTAGTAATATCCCTGCAGTACTACACTATACCATGTAGCCATTTTTACTGAGCCCCTCACATCCCTGGGAAGAATAGTGTTTGCCATATAGCAGTCTCACGTACATGCCAATACACTAGGGATAAGTTCATCCATGACTAGAAATGCATACAGTGGCCTACAATGCATTCTGCACATGACACACATGACCACCACAAGGGTATCATACAGACAGATACCTGTTGTCCAAGCCATGCTCTATTACTGTAACACAACTGTAACTTTGTCATCAGCATGTACGTAACATAGTATTCCAATAGTACCATGTAGGTGGCAGCACTCATCATGTAGAACGGGTAATGGTGTGTACATATGGACAAGTGTTTTCTTGTCTATCCTGTGATATTCACATTCACAAAGGTATTGTGCAGTCCCTTGGTGTATCGCCTAAGCAAGCAGGTGTCTTTATGCATATCAGCAACAGTTGCCATACACCTACACTGGATGTCCATTACTCACAGACTTTGCTGTGTTATAACGTGTGACATATACTCCAGACATGAACCCTCACCCACATTAATATATCACAGCTTTCATGACTGTGTGTCACCCAGTTGGCCTAGGACACAGATCACTGCAGTAGCCTGCATTGTCATCAACATACATGTATGGCGTACGGTCTGGGAATCTGCAGCACATGTTGGCAAAGGTAACAACTGTATTTATATGAGGCAGGCTTCACACATAGGAACTATTGCAGGTCACAGGTACATATCTGTATGTGTCACACACATACCTGATGTGTGCATTGCAATTGCTGTTATAATTATATGTCATACAATAATAAAAGCAAAACCCACTACACATTGACAAACACACACATAGCTTTTGCAGGATTCAAACCCCTACCTAATTATGTTATGACACTTGAAAGAGACACATTAGCACAGCACGGTATTCACATTACTGGGTGGTTTTTCTTCTCCTGCTGTACTTATAGGATGCTGACATCATCAGTCTTTACAAAGAGGAATGTATGTCATGTAGTGTGTTATTCCAGTTGTCAAAAGGGACATTTCTTTCAAAGAGAATTGCACACATGCACACCCCCTGCTCCCCCCCAACACACTCACACACTAAGCATTTGCAGGATTCAAACTTCTACCTAACTATGTTATGACACTTCAGAGAAACACATTAGCGCAGCACATTATTCGCATTACTGGGTGGTTTTTCTTCTTCTGCTGTACTTATAGGGTGCTGACATCATCAGTCTTTACAAAGAGGAATGTATATCATGTAGTGTGTTATTCCAGTTGTCAAAAGGGACATTTTTTTCAAAGAGAATTGCACACATCCTGCCCTCCTCAGCACATACACACACACTGAGCATTTGCAGGATTCAAACCCCTACCTAACTATGTTATGACACTTGAGATAGACACATTAGCACAGCACGCTATTCACATTACTGGGTGGCTTTTCTTCTCCTGCAGTATTTATAGGGTGCTGACATCAGTTTTTACAAAGAGGTATGTACATCTATTACTATCCCTCAGTATGGGGGATAACAATATATATGCATTAACAGACGCCTAGTTCAGAGTCACATATGCACATCAGCACTGCCTGGTTATCTTTTATACCATGCTTCATGAACACAGGACTTGTAACACACAACACAACCAGGGAGTGTATCCATATACATCACAGATACACACACCTCTGGGTTGTTGCCACTGCACTAAGCATGACAGGCCATACATATACAACTACCATTGTGCAAAACTGCCTTTTGGTTTGGTGTGTAGTTCAGACCACCCCCCCCTCATATCCAGGAACCACACTTGGCTTCCCTGGGAACAGTGTAGGATATGAAGGTGTTCACATACGCCATTACAGTGGTTAACTTCAGGTACAGGAATATTGACTGGGGGAACTACTCAGGCCTCAACAACATCATCCTACAGCCACTACAATTTGTGAATCCATGTGCTATGGCAGAACCAGTCATCACAGCCACAAGGGGGAATACATATTGGACCTGATCATCACCAACATGGGGAGTCTATGTTCCACACCAGAGGTAGACCACCATTGTTAAGATATGACCATAACCAACTTTCCCTGGACATCCATATCCCATCCCCACCCCCAGGCAAGGAAATCACTGCTAACAAAGTGTTTCTCAAAAGCAGACTTTGCACTTGTGAAGACTGGGGTGGAATACTTCAAAGGCCCTGTGCTGGAGGATTATACAGCCCAATCTGCAGATTCCTTTACAAATGCATTCTATGAGCACTTGCAGGTTTTCATTGATCATGCTATCCCAAATAAAACCAAGACTCCTCCACAACAGGAGACCTGTCTGGTTGACACCAGCCATATATAAGCTGTACAACAGAAGGAGTGAGCTAATACATAACAGAGCAATATCCCACAGAGGGAGGACATCTCTGCACAGTATTGGCAGGACACTTCAATTCCTCAAAATCATCACTTGCAAGTTTTGACAGTGAAATTGCCCAGACACTACAGATAAGGCTTCCCTCAGTCTGGAATTGAATCCCAATTAATGTTAGACATAGCCCCTCACCAACCCTCTTCCAGCAAACTCCAGCCACATGGATGTGACATTGCAAATTCAACCCCTGGGAGCTCCACTGTGTCCCTGCTTGATGGAGACACAGCAAACTAGCCTTAAACGGTGTCTTATGTGACCTACTTTACAGAGGCACAGTAGGCTACTGTACTGGGGAGGCAGACGCCAAATACACTCTGGCTAGGCTTATGTATTCCCTAGGGCAAACAGCCTAGTATCGACCTCTGCACCCATATGTTTATGTTTGGGATGCACAATATTTGTTGCTGATAAACTGTTTGCAGGTCTTTATTGCCATAGCTTTCCCTGTTTCTATGAACAACTTGTGTATCTGTGGAAGATGTTTGATCATGGCAGGGTTCCAGTATATTACTTATGTCTCTGTTGTCATTTAACTGTGTGCACTGGGCAGATTGCTGTATTGTGGGAGGTTCCTGGCTTAACACATACAAATGCCAGATATGTGTGGCCGACTGCTTTACTGAGACATGGCCTAAGTGTGTGAGCATGCCCAGTTCAGGCTTTCCATGGTTTGTTGCCTGACATATGTCTCATTTATCAAAGTGTGTGAGCATACCCAGTGTGACCTTTCCATATGTTGAGATCTGAGGTCCACTACATTTGTGGTTGTGTGAGAACTTGAACAATATTTGACATTTATAGTGTGTGTGTTGGAAGTCATGTTGTGTTCTTACTGCCCAACTGCTTTGTGTCTGAACCCAACAGGGATTATGCTGTGCCTGCAGGGTTTCCATGGGACAGTTTGCATACACTTGTCAACATTCTTTCATACTGACCAAACACTGTAATATTGTCATAGTGTAGTGGTTCAGTCCTTTCACTCTGGTGCACAGTATCCTGGTTTTGAGTCCCATCACTGCTTTAAATATTCATACTGAGCACACCAGACTAAGGTATGACCATGTTGCATTTTGTTCAGGTATGGCCTACTTAAACCAGGCTTGTCCAACATTACAAGTGTATTCTGCAACTTGGGTGGACATTGACAAACACTAGGCTATGTGCCCTAGGGCATTTCTAATCCTAGTCAGAGTGTGTTTGTCCTTCAACACACATTTTAACTGGAGTTTGCCATGACATTTTTCAAGGTTAGTATACTGTGTCTCTGTCTAACTGTGACATAAAAGTGATACCCAGGGTAAACCTACAATCTGCCATCCACTCATCAAGATTCCTCTTGAAGAGAGTCAATGAGGGACTCTCTGGCTAACCTGGACTGTGAATTTACTCAAGAGAGGAGGGAGCTTCTGGGTTATGGATCAATCACTACAGCATGTCCTAATTATTTCAGTGCTGAGGTTCAGGTCTCTCATGTGCATAGCTCAATGGGATTCAGATTTTACAAGGTGCAGCATGTGCATTGATTCCAGGTTGGACATGGCTTTATACATCAGGCACAGATCGCCTCTGGGCAGGCAGTATGCCACTGTGTGGAGCTGCAGTTTGTTTAATCAGGCAGATTTGGGGTCTTTCCAGTTGCTGGAGGTGTCTGCTAAGGTACATCCCACAAGGGGCATTGTACTCAGTTGTGTGCCTGATGAAGGATGACTGAAGAGGCACGATGATCTCCCCTGATCTAGATGAGAATACCTTCATGATTAGGTGGGTATATGAAATGTTTTTATAACCACTACAGCCACATGGTTGTCAAATGTGAGATTTCTATCAACTTGTGTCCCCAGGTCTCTTATTACTTCTTCTGTACTTAATGGGTTACCACCTATGTGGTAATTGGTGGGCACTTACTGTTTTTCCACAGGGGATGACTATACACTTTTTTGTGTTTAGCTTCATGACATGGCTGTGGCACAAGTTGTCTGTTTCTATGAGGCCCTTTTGTAGGATGCTTGTGTCAGCTGGAGGGTCAGATATGGCGCCCAGTTTGTAGTCATCTGAAAACTTGTTCAGACACAGTCCTTTCATGTTGGCCTGTACCTCCGAGAAATATATACCAAACAGGGGGGTCCCAGGACCGAGCCTTGTTGGGATGCCAGTTGTAGCTGGTTTGGACTCTGACATGGCTCCAGCATTTCTGACCAAGTCAGTTCTGTCCTTGATCCGGTTTGCAACCCATCTAGTGACATAGGGGTTTATATTTATGCTGGTGAGCTTATCTATAATGACCATGTGGGATATTGTATGGGAGGCTTTTGCAAGGTCCAGGTAGGCTGTGTGGACCACCTTCCCCTCATCAATGGCCTTGGTGACTGTTTCAAATGACTCAACCAGGTTTAAGGGACAGGATCTGCCCTTAAGAAAGCCACACTGGGTAGGGTCCAGTGTCTGTAGGTCCCCAATATCTTTATTTCTGAGGTCCATGATGATCCTTTCCATAGCTTTGCAGACCATGCTACTCAGGATTCTGGGGTGATAGTTTGCATGATCCATTCAGGCATCACCTTTGTGGAGAGGGACCACTGTTGCTGTACACTGCTGTTTGGGGACATATCCTGTGGTAAGACTGAGATTGAGCAGTAGTTTTATTTGGTGTTCAATTCTTCTTGGACTTCATGTTGGATGCAGCCTGGGACACCATCTGGTCCCATTGATGCTGTGTGTTTTGCTTTAGGAATGCTGGCTGTTACCTGAGCATCTGCGATGTCAGGGGGCCAGCACTCTGCTGGGATAGATATTTGGCCTTTTGGTGGGGGGGGGGGGAGTTTGCACTAAACTTGTCAGGTCGGATGTTGGCAATGTCTGTGGGTTTGGTGTATTGTTTGTCATTTTGGACTAATTCTGAGCATATCTGGGAATTCCCACCCAGGTTTCTACCATCAGTAAAGAAAGCCTTGTGGTTATCCTTAGTGTCCTGTACAATTTTTATCTCTTAGCTGGCCTTAGAGGATTTTATGTGTGGCCATAGTTTTTTTGTCATAATACTGATCAGTGATGCCTTCCCTTTTTGGGTTTTGCTCTGTCATGTAGTAGCTTCCTCCTTCTCTTGCATGCTTTGTTAATGGATGCCTGCCTTTGGAGGATTGGGTCTTGGTTTTATTTGGGATTGCATAATCCATGCATTCCTGAAGGAGTTCACAGAATGCATTCATAAAGGGTTCTGAAGTCTGGGCCATATTTTCCACAGGCACAAGAGCTTTAATGGATTCCACCTCAGTTTGGAGGAGTGCATAAGTTGCTTTACACATGTTTTTCACTGTGGTTTTCTAGCCAGGGACTGGGGTCAGGATGTGAATATCCAGTGAGATTACTGTATGGTCTGATCTTACCAGTGAGGGATACACTTCACGTCTTGGCCATAGAGTCCCCTTGTTGGTGATTATCAGGTCCAGTATGTTTACCCCTCTTGTGGGAGTGGTGACATGCTGTTCCATAGCATTTCGGTTTATGAAGTCTAGGAACCTTTGGCCTAGGGTTTTGGAGCTAGAATAATGCTCCCAGTCTATCTTTGGGTAGTTGCAGTCGCCCAGTATAATGTTGTTTGGAGAGACCTTCATATTTTCATGTGTTCTCAAGTAGGCCAAGTGGGGTTCCTGGATTTAGGAGGGTGGTCTGTAGCAGGCTACGAACTGGGAGGCAGTTTTAGCCACTGTTACTTGCACGTGGATATTCTGTGCTGCTTCATGCTGTGGCACCAACCTGGGGGTGTGGGTATCCTTGACAATTATTGATGCTCACCCTCCTTTTGTAGTTTGTTCCATGTTTTGGGGCTGTAAAGCATGGTATGAGGTGTAAACTGGTAGTGCTAGGGTGCTCTTGGGAGCCTTGAACCAGGTTTCTGTTACTGCACAGATATCAACATTCTCCATGCTGAGGAGAGTTTGGACTGCATGCATCTTGCAGTTTAGACTTCTGGCATTGGGTAGCATTACTTCTAGTTTCGTATCCATTGTGATACCTATGGAGGTGGGTTTGTGTTTTGAGCCTTACCTATTCAAGGCACTATGGGGGTGACAACAGCCTTTGCCAGTATCCAAAAGGCCAGGGGTGATAGGTGCAAGCCATCCCTAGCGGAGCATCATGTCTTGCTCAGCATGTCATCCCAGTCTGACAGGCATTGGATCCCCTTTGACTAACAACAATACTTAAGCAAATTGTTGTAATTGATCATCTTGTCTTCATATTGTGGCATCATGCTTGGTGAGGGTAGGATGTTACTCATGGGTCATCATGTTTGCATATACTACATGGTGTTACATTGCTTAACACATGGCAATCATGCCTCAGGTGGTGCTGCAGGGCTGCCTATGTTGGATGCACATACTACACTCCCTGCACATGTTTGAAAGCAGGTTGTGTCAACTTAGGCATACCTTTTACTATATGTGTGAGTCAGAGAGAGGTATAATTTCCAGGGTTCCTACTGCACCAGTGTATGTGCTATGCATTGCCTCTTTGCCAAGGCCAAGGCATACTGGGCACGCCTCCTTCTGCCTACTGGGGCAGGCTCAGGTTGTTCCTCCTCTGAGTCATGTTCTGCCTGTGATGGCCTTGGCAATGATGGGGGGCTGTTTGGGCCGGGCCTATGCTGGTCCTGCTGCAGCTGTTTTCGCAGAATCATATTATGTAGCATAGCACATACCATGACAATTTGGGTACATGTAGTTGGTGAGTACTGCAAGGCTCCACCAGATGTGTCCAGGCACTGGAACTGTGACTTGAGCAGCCCAAACACACACTCTATTACATTACGTGTTTGTGCGTGTGCCTCATTATGGTGTTCCTGTTCAGGTGTGTGTATTTCTGATGGGTGTCATCAGCCACGGCTCCAGTGCATAGCCAGCATCCCCCAATAGGTGATCATGTGGGATGTGCCCATTGGCAAATGTCTGGTACAGCTGCATCAGATGCCAGATATGGGAATCATGGTAGCTTCCAGGGCAGCCAGCACACACATTCATTATTATGCCCTGGGCATCACACACAACTTGGCAGTTGATGGAGGGGAAACCCTTGCGGTTAATGTAGGCCCTACCCCACTCACCGGCTGGTGCTTTGATGCGTATATGCGTGCAGTCTATTGCACCCACTACCTCAGGGTATTCCACTATTTGCTGGAAGAGACACATATTGCTGGCCAATACCTCACAGGAATTGGGGAAATATACATGATCACCAACATGTGCTGACTTGGCATCCAGGAACTGGTGCAGTACCCTGGATGCTGATGCCTGTGATATCCCCATCATATCACCAGTTGGTCTCTGGAAGGTACCTGTTGCTAGTATTCTTAGGCCAACACATACCTTGGTTTCCACTGGGATGGGTTCCCCTCTGTTGGGTCTGTGTGTGAGGCATGGCCTGCACAGCTCAACAATTTGCTGCAGGAGGTATCTGTCCACTCTATAGCTCTCCATTATTTCCAGCTCATGTAACCCCTGGTAGGTGACCCTGGGCCTGTACACTCTTCTCTGTCTCCTCACTGTGGGTTGTCCAGCAGCATTTGCATTGTCACCACCCTCAGCATGTTGCATATGTCGCCTTATAACAGCTATGGCAGCCCCTAGCATTTTTTGTCCAAGTGAAGCTTTTTCAGTTTTCACTTCTAGTAGCTTACTCCAGTGTTGCAGTGTCTCTTGAGAGACACATACTGCACTGTTGTTTGCAGAGTTTTCAGTGCTGGGCTGGGCTACTGTTCTGCCTGTGTAATTGCCTGATTCTGATTCTTTTCACCTGCTAGCTCTGCTAGTATTCCCTGGTAGCTTCCTACAATTTGTTGTGCTTCCTTTTTCCTGTCTGTTTCCTCAGGGGTGAGTGAAGTGCATACAAGGGCAAATACGCGCACAGCAGCTAACACGCGCGCGCACATGCTTAGATGGACTACAACCTGCTTATTTGGGTTAAAACGTGAGCACACCAGCGCAAACGCGCTTATAACTCTTTAAACAGCCTTATACATGCTTACTCCAGCTTAAACGCATGCACTCATGCTTACACGCGCGCACTCCATCTTACTCGGGCTTCCCAGCATGCACACGTTCACATGCACGCTCAGCAAGAAACTTTGGTGTTATCCATAGTGTACAACTTCCATTTTTTGGCGTTCCCTTGTCTACCTGTTGACACACCTCTTTCCATGATGTCTAACTGACAGCTTTCACATGCCATTCTGCTCCAATGAGCTTCACTTCTTTCATACATACCCCTCTTCGATGTCACCTATCTCCTACTCTGGAAAGCACAAACTAGTAACTTTGAAAATGAAAATACCAGGATCCAACCAACAGACACACTGAGGCACAATGAGCTAGCGCTTTCATCCACTTTTAATGATGTGAACTTCTTCAGAAAAACAAATAATAACCACCTAACCACCTTTTAAATGATTCATTACAGGAAATGATGTCATAGTCTGCACTATGAAATAAATTTAAAGTAATACTATGTAAAATAATTGATATATCTATAAAAATGTATATACATACATATAAATAAATACAATATATCAATATGTTATTCCATGCTCTATTTATCTATACTTTAAAAAACATTTTATGTTACTGACTTCATTAAGCCCTGGGTATGTATCAGCCCCAAAAAGGAGCTGCCAAAATGCTTCCCTCTGTTCTAATATGTTGTCAATGTCACCACCAAACATTTTTTTCTCTACATAATCTAAAACGAAAAATTCAAATTTCTTAAAATTCATACAAGAAAGAGCATGTCTAGCTAAAGAATTGTTTTTATCTTTTTTCTTTATAGCTAGAACTTGCTCATAAATTCTACGTTTTAAAACTCTTTTTGTTTTGCCTATATAGTAATTTTGGCATGTGGAACAAGTAGCCATATAGACTACATTTTCACTATGGCAATTGAAATATTTATTTGCCCAAAATGTTCGTCCCAAATGTTCTATTGTAATGAAGGACGAATTACACATGAACCTACATTGTTTACAGTCTTTACATGCAAAAGTACCTTTTTTATTGCTAACTGATCTGTCCTCATGAGTTTCTGACTTCTGAGAAGTTTCTAACTTCTGTCTAATGTTTGTAACTTTTTTATATGTAAACTTTGGTAAATACCCCAAAGATAAATTTAATTCATTGTTACCTAAAATGATTCTCCAGTTCTTCTCAATAATTTCCTTTATACACCAAATTTCATTTACTATTGGCAAAGGAAATGCTATGTGGAATTCTTGATTTTTTCTTGTGTTACTATGATGTAAACTTATAGGAGCTCCCACTATTATGTCCTCAGAAGCCAAAATGGGCTGAGCAACACCTTTTCTTAAAAGTAAAACCTCTTTTTCTATTCCCTCTAACCACCTTCGGTCATAACCTCTTTGGAGAAATAATTCTCTAAGAAAGATAAGCTCATTTAAAAATATATGTTCATCAGAAGTGAGCCTACTGAGTCTGATAATCTGACCCTTGATAACCCCTTTTTTCATGTGTGTTGGGTGCAAACTATCCCTATGCAAATACTGGTTTGCAAAACAGGACTTCCTGTAGATTCTACTTCTAAATTTTATTGTAACATTATCTATGTTAAGTGTCAAATCCAAAAAGTTAATTTGTTCACCATAACCACCTATTTTAAATAATAAAAAATCTGTAGTGCCATTAAGGTCAGATACAAATTCTACAAATTCAGAATGTTCCCCTGACCACAAAAAAAGCAAATCATCTATGTATCTATGGTATAATTCTACCTTGTTTTAACCAGGGTGTAACTTCAGGAACCTATTTTCCCAAATGGCCATGACTATGTTTGCAAAAGCCGGTGCCACTCTTGCTCCCATGGCTACACCTGATATTTGCTTATATAATGTATTATTGAATTTGATAAAATTATTGTCGAGTACTAATTCCATTAATGTACAAATTGTGTTTACTTTTTCACCTGAAAAATCAGTATGACATGTAAGATACTCTCTCATGAACTCTAAACCTACTTCCTGATTAATGGAAGTATACAAACTCGTGACATCTAGCGTACAAAAATATATGTCTCTGTCAGGCACTTTATATTTGCCTAGGATCTCAAGCAAATGCCAAGAATCTCTTATATAGTGTTCAGATTTTTGTACTATTGGATTAAGAACATTGTCTAACCATATTGAAATATTCTCAGTTTTAAATTGTCTGGCAGAGACTATAGGTCTAAAAGATGGACTTATTTCGTTATTTTGAATTTTTGGAATTCCAAAAAACGTAGCCATTTTGGGATGTTCTACCACTAGAAAATCATAATCAGCTTTATCAATTTCCCCTTGGCAAAACATATCAAACAACAGGGTATCAATTTTCCTAAAACTGTAGTTAACAAAGTGTAAAGAAACTTTAGAATAAGTGTCTGAATCTTCTAACAATGTATTGAGAGATTTTTCATAAACACAAGTGTCCATGAAAACTATGTTTCCCCCTTTATCAGCTTTCATAGTTCTAATGTTAGAATTCCTACTTATATTTTCCAAAGCAATAAATTCAGCTTCAGATAAGTTAACACAATGGGGGGTTAAAGACACTTGGTTTAATAAGCCTGGAATTTCCCTGTTCCACTGTAGTACTAAAATCATGCAGAATGTATTGCAGATTAAGTTTACGCAAAAAAAGCCTAAAATCAATCATTAACTTGCCAATGTTCATCCTGTTGGTAGGAATAAAAAAAAAAACCTTTTCTTAGCAAGTTGTTAGTCGCGGCACAAATGGAAGTGCTACTCAAATTAACAATATCTATTGTAAAGTTATCTCTTGGAGATGAAATCACCTCCGTTTGTTCTTCCCCTTTGTCTTCCCTTTCTGCTGCGTTACATTCTACCATTTGGTAGTCCTTTTCATGGAGGGCCCTTATGTTCGAAAAGGGCCAGTGACATGTCCATTGGAATGTCCATTGCAAGTAGCCACCACTCCAGCAAAACTAGTTTCCACTCTTGCTGTGTTATTTGTAGTACCATTTACTTTGACACTCTGTTCATCATTGACCAAATTAACTGGTACTTCATTCACTCTAGGAAAAACCTCCTTATTTCCTGTAGTCAACCCCTCTTGGGTATTAGCCACCATATTGACCAAAGAATTGTTATTAGTTGTAGGTACTGTGGTGCCACTCACATCAGTAATACTGATGTAAGCCTGATTCGACCTATATGCTTGAATGTCTCTCTTTAATTTATTTTGTTTTCTAGCTATAATGGTAGCTCTATGTCTGTCCGCCTTTGCTTCAATTCCATTATATAATGTTGAAAAATTATTGAAGCAGATGTAACTTTTTATACTTTCATCCATAGATTTAATACTGTCCTTGAGTTTAACTATTTCTTTTTCATAGTGAGAGACAAGCACTCTCATCATGGCCAAACCAGTCTCATTGTACAATTCTATTAAAACATTGCACAAATCATCACCAGGAGAGACACAGTTTGGGAATTTTGCCATTCTCAGACCTTGCGGAACTATTTTACGATTAATACATTCCCCTAAGTATTGTACTTCCAAAGTTAAAGACACATACTTGAAAACAAGTCTCTCCAGTTCAAAAATGCACTTTTTGCATGAATTGGAATCATGTAATTGTTTACTTACAGTTTCATTCATTGGGATCTCTGTCAAATTTGTAAACGGATTCTCATAAGATTTACTGATGTAATAAAAGGTACTTTTGCATGTAAAGACTGTAAACAATGTAGGTTCATGTGTAATTCGTCCTTCATTACAATAGAACATTTGGGACAAACATTTTGGGCAAATAAATATTTCAGTTGCCATAGTGAAAATGTAGTCTATATGGCTACTTGTTCCACATGCCAAAATTACTATATAGGCAAAACAAAAAGAGTTTTAAAATGTAGAATTTATGAGCATGTTCTAGCTATAAAGAAAAAAGATAAAAACAATTATTTAGCTAGACATGCTCTTTCTTGTATGAATTTTAAGAAATTTAAATTTTTCGTTTTAGATTATGTAGAGAAAAAAATGTTTGGTGGTGACACTGACAACATATTAGAACAGAGGAAAGCATTTTGGCAGCTCCTTTTTGGGGCTGATACATACCCAGGGCTTAATGAAGCCATTAACATAAAATGTTTTTTAAAGTATAGATAAATAGAGCATGGAATAACATATTGATATATTGTATTTATTTATATGTATGTATATACATTTTTATAGATATATCAATTATTTTACATAGTATTACTTTAAATTTATTTCATAGTGCAGACTATGACATCATTTCCTGTAATGAATCATTTAAAAGGTGGTTAGGTGGTTATTATTTGTTTTTCTGAAGAAGTTCTCATCATTAAAAGTGGATGAAAGTGCTAGCTTATTGTGCCTCAGTGTGCCTCTTGGTTGGATCCTGGTATTTTCATTTTCAAAGTTACTAGTTTGTGCTTTCCAGCTTGGTTTACTGTTGTTTCAGTTTTTGTTTTGGAACCAACATTGATGGCAGCTGAGGTTTCTTCACAAGAAGACTTGTTAAATCTTTCCACCTATCCAGTTCCTGAAAGAGGTGAAGAGTTGCCTACTACATCAACTTTTTCATTACAACTGTCGAGTACTATCACCAAGATAGTACAAAATTGTTTGGAAGAACAATTAAACCTCAAAAAGGTCCAAAAGGGCGAGGGCGCTTTAAGACCTGAAGTGGGAGATTGCCCACGCCCTTTTCAGTCCTTGGAAGCCTGCAGTGAAGAAAATCCTGTGAACCGAAATGGTGAGGGAGCTGAATCACGAAGTATGGCAAATAATATTGTATGGAATTACATCAGTAAATCTTATGAGAATCCGTTTACAAATTTGACAGAGATCCCAATGAATGAAACTGTAAGTAAACAATTACATGATTCCAATTCATGCAAAAAGTGCATTTTTGAACTGGAGAGACTTGTTTTCAAGCATGTGTCTTTAACTTTGGAAGTACAATACTTAGGGGAATGTATTAATCGTAAAATAGTTCCGCAAGGTCTGAGAATGGCAAAATTCCCAAACTGTGTCTCTCCTGGTGATGATTTGTGCAATGTTTTAATAGAATTGTACAATGAGACTGGTTTGGCCATGATGAGAGTGCTTGTCTCTCACTATGAAAAAGAAATAGTTAAACTCAAGGACTGTATTAAATCTATGGATGAAAGTATAAAAAGTTACATCTGCTTCAATAATTTTTCAACATTATATAATGGAATTGAAGCAAAGGCGGACAGACATAGAGCTACCATTATAGCTAGAAAACAAAATAAATTAAAGAGAGACATTCAAGCATATAGGTCAAATCAGGCTTACATCAGTATTACTGATGTGAGTGGCACCACAGTACCTACAACTAATAATAATTCTTTGGACAGTATGGTGGCTAATACCCGAGAGGGGTTGACTACAGGAAATAAGGAGGTTTTTCCTAGAGTGAATGAAGTACCAGTTAATTTGGTCAATGATGAACAGAGTGTCAATGTAAATGGTACTACAAATAACACAGCAAGAGTGGAAACTAGTTTTGCTGGAGTGGTGGCTACTTGCAATGGACATTCCAATGGACATGTCACTGGCCCTTTTCGAACACAAGGGCCCTCCATGAAAAGGACTACCAAATGGTACAATGTAACGCAGCAGAAAGGGAAGACAAAGGGGAAGAACAAACGGAGGTGATTTCATCTCCAAGAGATAACTTTACAATAGATATTGTTAATTTGAGTAGCACTTCCATTTGTGTAAACTTCATCTGCAATACATTCTGCATTATGTTACTACTACAGTGGAACAGGGAAATTCCAGGCTTACTAAACCAAGTGTCTTTAACCCTCCCATTGGTGAACACACTGCAAGTGTTTCAGAACATTTGTGAAAAAGAGTTTAGAGAGATCAAACATGGCAATGTTTAAAATAACTTATCTGAAGCTGAATTTATTGCTTTGGAAAATATAAGTAGGAATTCTAACATTAGAACTATGAAAGCTGATAAAGGGGGAAAAATAGTTATCGTGGACACTTGTGTTTATGAAAAATCTCTCAGTACATTGTTAGAAGATTCAGACACTTATTCTAAAGTTTCTTTACACTGTGTCAACTACAGTTTTAGGAAAATTGATACCCTGTTGTTTGATATGTTTTGCCAAGGGGAAATTGATAAAGCTGATTATGATTTTCTAGTGGTAGAACATCCCAAAATGGCTGCGTTTTTTGGAATTCCAAAAATTTAAAATAACGAACTAAGTCCATCTTTTAGACCTATAGTCTCTGCCAGACAATTTAAAACTGAGAATATTTCAATATGGTTAGACAATGTTCTTAATCCAATAGTACAAAAATCTGAACAATATATAAGAGATTCTTGGCATTTGCTTGAGATCCTAGGCAAATATAAAGTGCCTGACAGAGACATATATTTTTGAATGCTAGATGTCACGAGTTTGTATACTTCCATTAATCAGGAAGTAGGTTTAGAGTTCATGAGAGAGTATCTTACATGTCATACTGATTTTTCAGGTGAAAAAGTAAACACAATTTGTACATTAATGGAATTAGTACTCGACAATAATTTTTTTCAAATTCAATAATACATTATATAAGCAAATATCAGGTGTAGCCATGGGAGCAAGAGTGGCACCGGCTTTTGCAAACATAGTCATGGCCAATTGGGAAAATAGGTTCCTGAAGTTACACCCTGGTTACAACAAGGTAGAATTATACCATAGATACATAGATGATTAGCTTTTTTTGTGGTTAGGGGAACATTCTGAATTTGTAGAATTTGTATCTGACCTTAATGGCACTACAGATTTTTTATTATTTAAAATAGGTGGTTATGGTGAACAAATTAACTTTTTGGATTTGACACTTAACATAGATAATGTTACAAGAAAATTTAGAAGTAGAATCTATAGGAAGTCCTGTTTTGCAAACCAGTATTTGCATAGGAATAGTTTGCACCCAACACACATGAAAAAAGGGGTTATCAAGGGTCAGATTATCAGACTCAGTAGGCTCACTTCTGATGAACATATATTTTTAAATGAGCTTATCTTTCTTAGAGAATTATTTCTCCAAAGAGGTTATGACCGAAGGTGGTTAGAGGGAATAGAAAAAGAGGTTTTACTTTTAAGAAAAGGTGTTGCTCAGCCCATTTTGGCTTCTGAGGACATAATGGTGGGAGCTCCTATAAGTTTACATCATAGTAACACAGGAAAAAATCAAGAATTCAACATAGCATTTCCTTTGCCAATAGTAAATGAAATTTGGTGTATAAAGGAAATTATTGAGAAGAACTGGAGAATCATTTTAGGTAACAATGAATTAAGTTTATCTTAGGGGTATTTACCAAAGTTTACATATAAAAAAGTTACAAACATTAGACAGAAGTTAGAAACTTCTCAGAAGTCAGAAACTCACAAGGACAGATCAGTTAGCAATAAAAAAGGTACTTTTGCATGTAAAGACTGTAAACAATGTAGGTTCATGTGTAATTCGTCCTTCGTTACAATAGAACATTTGGGACGAACATTTTGGGCAAATAAATATTTCAATTGCCATAGTGAAAATGTAGTCTATATGGCTACTTGTTCCACATGCCAAAATGACTATATAGGCAAAACAAAAAGAGTTTTAAAACGTAGAATTTATGAGCATGTTCTAGCTATAAAGAAAAAAGATAAAAACAATTCTTTAGCTAGACATGCTCTTTCTTGTTTGCATTTTAAGAAATTTGAATTTTTCGTTTTAGATTATGTAGAGAAAAAAATGTTTGGTGGTGACATTGACAACATATTAGAAAAGAGGGAAGCATTTTGGCAGCTCCTTTTTGGGGCTGATACATACCCAGGGCTTAATGAAGTCATTAACATAAAATGTTTTTTAAAGTATAGATAAATAGAGCATGGAATAACATATTGATATATTGTATTTATTTATATGTATGTATATACATTTTTATAGATATATCAATTATTTTACATAGTATTACTTTAAATGTATTTCATAGTGCAGACTATGACATCATTTCCTGTAATGAATCATTTAAAAGGTGGTTAGGTGGTTATTATTTGTTTTTCTGAAGAAGTCCACATCATTAAAAGTGGATGAAAGCGCTAGCTCATTGTGCCTCAGTGTGTCTCTTGGTTGGATCCTGGTATTTTCTATCTCCTACTCTGTTATTCCCCTTATCCTACTCCTACAATCCAGGGAATGTGCTCATTTGCTATGCAAAAGTGCGATTCAGTATCCTAACACTCATTTACATAGAATTGCCTACTAATGCTTAGTTACATGTCTTATACTGAGCTTCCCCCCTTAGCAACCCCTCCTCAGTGGCCATGTTGTTTTCAGCCTGCTATTCCCTTACATTGTAAATTGATGGTTTTCATAAAACCCACATTTGTGGGTTTTAAATTTTTATTTTTCTGTTTTTTTGCAGCGCAGGCTGTTTGCGCGGCGCTGCGCTACATTTAAACATCGGCAATTGCCGAAAAAAATAAACATTTTTATTTTAATTTTGCATGTGGGTACATTGCCAGTGGCCACATATTTGGCCATTGCCATGCTTCCTGGAACATATGCAACTTTTATTTGGAGCTGAGAAGGCTCCATTGTGCTATTTGCAGAACGGTACTCAGTTGTCAACTGAGTACATTTCTGCAGCTAACACGGCTCCTCCACGGACAGGTTTGTGCTTCCTGGATCACAAATTTACCTCATTTGCATGCCTTTCGGCTGCAAGTGAGGTAATTTGCATATTCAAACCCTGTCTGTGTAAGAGCCGTTTTAGGAGCTCCCTTACATGCCCCCTACAGGCTGTTCATGGATCGCTGGTCGGACATGATGGCTGCATGGAGTCTTATTCTACTCTTAGACTCCATGCAAGCCATCGTAAATCTGGCAGTATGACAATGACACCTCACATTTGCATTTAATGCAGTACTCCAGTTCACAAATATATGTTATGTTGTAGGTTATGCAATAAAATAAATTGATCATAAAGTGATTTGACATGAAAAATGGATTGTACTGGAGTGGGACTCGAACCAGGAATAACTGCTCATAAGGCAAATGCTTTACCCACTACACTATTGCTGTATTGCTTCATTTGCATATATCTTGCTTTTTATCCTCTTGTGCAATTTAAGCTGTATTAACCATAGCAAAGCGATGGGCAAACCAGCACAACCATGGTTAAATTTAATCTGTTTTATAAAAAAAAACTTCTTTAACCTTACTGTTTTAAATATTGCTCTTGTACACTTGGGAGGATGTTGCTGGGGGTATGCGAACACCTATGAGCGGTCTCGCTCATTCTTATTCATACTCTGCTGTTCTTTATTGCAGGGGTGTGTATATTCTGAGAACTCTACTCTCAGACACGCCCCCTGCACTAGTACATGCTCCATGTCCATTTAGGAGCTCAGGCAGTGCGCCTTCATTAATATGCATGGCGCGCTGCTGTCCTGCTCCTAAACAGCCGGTTCCGTGCAGGAATAAGCTAGTCCTGCATGGAAGGATAGTGAATCCAGGGGATTGTGTCTTTTTGAATTGTGGAGAGAATTCTGCAGCCAGCTAATATTTGGTACAGGACCTTTCTGATGGTTATTTGCATATGAGGGAGCTCTAGTGCATCATTCTGCATTTCCAGCCTTGATGTGAGTTTCCCTTGGATGAAGACAGATACACCTCTACCTTTTTGCCCTCCTGCACAGTAACTGACCTAAACATGTGGAAGGCGTTGTAGCCCTGCACATTAGGAGTTCTGTCTGTTATTTTAAATCATGTCTCAGTTACTACAAAGACATCAGTGTCCTCCAGGATGAAGAGGTATGTTCCTGCATGTTCAAGTATAAAATCCTGGTATTTTATGGAGAAACCTTAAATAGAATTTAAAATATTACCTCAATTGTGTAATCATCAAATGCAGTCTTATGCTGACATTTCAGTGCGGCAGTGAGAAATATTCCTTCTATTCAATTTGTGTAAATGGCAACTATAGGGCTTCTCCTCTGGGGTGAGAAATGCAGATAATGTCAAAAATATACTCTCATTGAGTTACCACTACATACAAAGTAAGAGTCATTCATACTTCTTCATTACCATGATGTTCTAGCATTGAAAGCATGCTTACCACCAAAAAATAATTTCTTCACTGACAAGGGCACAATAACCTCATCAACTGCAGTGTTGAGATGCATGGAAGATTTAAGGATAGCATATAGTCTAAGTACATTAAATAACTGACTTTCCAGATATTATTTCCTGAAACTTTTATTAAAAATATTTCAGTGTTTAAGATATTGCCTCATATATGTGCAAAACATGGTAGTCAAAGGAGATGGAATTATCAGCTCAGGTTCCCAGGTGTCTAGCTATGAATTGGGGGTATTGGCAAAGCTGTATGCTGGGGAATTGGTTTATCTCCCAAATCTGACAATGTTGATTTTTTAGTATTTAATTTATGACCATGTATTTTCAACACACCGGGCATTTATAACTTTGATTTCATAATGCAAAGCTTCTGTGCCAGAGGAGGGTTTGGAAAACATTTCCGGTACATGTTCTTTAGTGATGATGACAGGGAAGGGGAGGATCTGATAGATACAATAATCATAGGGAATTGGATAGTCATTATAGGAGTGAAATTTGTGTTAAATGTATTTACTAGGATATTGGCAATTTCCACCCAGTCTGAGTAGGCTTTGCTATTTAGTATGAGCATTGTAGAAGGTTGAATGTTGTTTCTTAGCTTTCTAACAAAACATAAGAAGGATTTGCAATTATCCTTTGATTCAAATGCCAACCTGAATTCCTGGGCTGCCTTAGTAGATCTAATATATATTTTTTTTAATTCTTAGTCAAATTCCTAATATTTTCTTGACTTGTGGGTCCTTAAATGTGCTGTGTATTCTTATGAATTTTTTTCTCATTTATTTTACATTTTATTTCTATAGGTGAACCATCAGAATGGTTTGCTTTTAAAATCCTATTATATTTGGATCTGAGTAGAACTGCTGATTCTATGCATTTATTTATGAGGCTATAAAACTCCTTGGTGAAAATTTCTGCTCAGGGGAATGTCTGAGATGATGTTGCTATGAATGCATTTTAAGGCTATCAAACTTGAGAAGATTTTTGCCTTTGATGTCTTTGAATTCTGATATATTTGTTTCAGGCGCCTTAGACAGTTTGAGGGAAAAGATTACTAGTTTATGGTCTAACTTAAACGAAGAGGGAGTTACTAGGGGAGGTAGGCATGATGACACTGCATTTGTAAGTACCAGGTCAAGAATATGTTGCCCTCTGGTTGGGCTTGTAACAATCTGGTCCATTGAACCTTTATTTATTAGGACTAAAAGCTTCTGAGAATATCCTACATTGGAGGTGTAGGTAACTGATGGGTAGTTAAAGTCTCCCAGAATGATGGAGTTCTTATACATGAAAAGCTCATCCATGACTTCTAATAACCTGCCATGGACTTCTGGAGTCATGGAAGGGGTCCTGTAACAGGTGATAAACTGATAGATGACTTTGTTTAGTGTGATTTAGAGTTTAGCTCACTTTAGGAGTCTTTAGGAATCTATCTAGCTGTGATATCATCTCTGACAAATATGAATACACCACCACAATTGCCATTGGGTCTGAAGGTGTTTTAGGCACTAAATGCAGGTATGGTAGGAGTGGTTTCTGGGCATTTAAACCAGGCTTTAGTAAGTACATATATCTGGATACCTTCTAAATGCCAGGAGTACCTCAAGGTCAGGTGGCTTGTTGTTTAGATTTGGGCATAGAGCATAGCCACCTTAATTTTATCATGTTTTGATATTAATATATTTGCTATGCTGGAATGGTCTTAAACAGAACTTTGCCTGGATAAGGCACTATGGGGCCAACAAAAGATTTACCCAGCATGCTTAAGCCTTTGAAAAAGAAGTGTAGACCAACTTTTATAAAAAAAAGTAGGACTGTCAAACCCTTCATTGCATGATGATACATACTGGATCCCCCTAGAATAACACTACATTTTCAGCCAATTGGTGAAGCCAATTATGTTTGTTATCCTAATCATTATTCTTGGAGAAGAGATGTTTCTGCTCAATGTCAGGAACCTTGCTGCATTTGTGACATGCACAAAGTGCTGAGACATGTCTGTTTATATCTCTGTCAGGGTTCTTGTTCCAAGTCATTCACCCCCATGCACAAAACTACTATGTCATAGCTATATTTCTCTGGTATAAGGATCCTAAGGGCCCTTGAGACATGTGAGAGCTTTGTACCTGAAAGACAATTCACTGTTATCTTATCTTTGTCTAGCCTGGTGAACCTGTGTGTCTCATTAAGGAATTCCCAATCACTAAAACATTTTTTGTTTGTAAAGTGATCTGGAGTAGTAGAATCAAGACCATTTATCTCAAGGTGATTCCTTGTTAAAGCTGAGATGTTATCTGCTGTGATGCTTCATTTTCATTTTCATTTTTGCTGAGACTTAATCCTTATGGGCATAGGAGTCTTTACTGTGTCAACATATGACAATATATTATGATGCCAGGCCTAGGTGCAGAGTATGTTAATGTAATACGCACAGTCCTTGTGTTTTTTTTTTTTTTTTTTGTGAGACTGAGGCCTCCGCATTTCTTAAATATTCGCATCTTTTACAAACTTAGTTATTTGCATTTAGTAGGAGTACATTATTTGTGAGCATAAGGTAGTTGCTTTACTGCTTTAGGATGTCTAATGTTGTGATATGGCTGGCAGCAGAGAGGAAAGAAGTGAGATGACCTTTCATATTTTCTATTGTGAAGTAAAAATTGATTGATTTACAGAGATTTTCAGAGTTTAAAAAATGCTGAGATTTATGGTCCATTCAGTTATCTATGAATTTAAGGGTGGATGGTACAACTGTATATGCCTAGTTGATTAAATATATGACTTTGGTATATATGTGACTGTGATAGCAAAGCTTGGGAACATTACTTAACAGTAATGTGGATGTATTTGTAGCAGATGTGGGCTAAGTTTCTTCACAGTAGTGTTGTGCTGTTTGTAGTGGCTGAGGGCTAAGTTGGCCAATGTAGCACCACTAGTTGATGCAATGAGTTACTTTTAGGGTATTGTGTATGCAGCTGTGCTTGTTATACAGCTATACTCAGCTTGCTACACCTGTACAGAAGCCTAATTGCTGAGTGGATTTGGGTGAGATGGGTTATATAATTTACACTTTCAAGTGAAAGTGACTGTATATATAGACTGCAAATTGCAGACCCACTGCACTGTGTAGTTCCGTGCAATATGAAGTCAAAAGGGAAAAACAAAAGCACCAAAGAAAAACAGCTAAAGCCCTAACTAATAATGCTTATTTTCTCAGAAGTGCAGCAAACCCCTAGCACTAGTTCTAACCACCACAAACTGTAGAATGCTCAAACATCTTGGCAAAACTAGCTGTTTGTTGTAAGTTTGAAAAGTGACTAAAACACAGCAAATAAATGCAGCAATACTGCTCAATGCACTTGACAGCACAGAAACTACTTGAAAAGCAATGCAAATGGTAAAACTAATTCAGTTAATAGATGCACTTCACATTCAGAGAAACAACAATAAAAATGCAGAAAAATGGCAGAACCCAGTCAAAACTGATTGAAACATCTAGACACAGTACACACCAGTTGAAAAGCAATGCAATGCCTTCACTTAACAGCTGTAACTTCAGATTCACAGAAAACACAGTAAAATACAGAAATAAATATAGCAACCACTTAAAACAGATTTAAATAGCTGGGAGACTTTAAGTGTGGTAACACAAATGTGCTTTTCTCTTTCTAGAATGGAGTCAAGATGCCATTTGGATTTTACCATATACATAGCAGCTAAGCTTCCAAGAGTCTTAGACAAAGACAACAATGACAGACTACTTATTTAATATAATCAATACATCCTTTTGCACATGGGGTCAGGGTGTCACTTCAACAGTGACAATCATCTTGAGCCAAGGTTTACACTGTCGGGTGGCTAGCGCTGCTATAGTTCATCTGTACCACTCACTCCTACAGCCAATTTAGAATGTCCAATCTACCTACTGAATGTCATTGGAGTATGAGAGAAAACAGGAGCACCCAGAGTAAACACACATGACTGCAGGCAGGACATGCAGACTCCACACAGAAAACACCCCAGCCTAGAATCAAACCAGAGAACCTCTTGCTGGGAAAAGGCAATGCTAACCACTACACCACCACAGCAACTGTGTGCTACTCATTCAATATAAATTAAACAGGAAAACTGAAAAGCCAATGGAAAACAGCTTAAGTTCTAATGAACAACATATTATCTTCCCAGAATGGCAGAAATCACTCCTACTCTTACTAGGTCTAACCACCACAAGATCTAGATGACTTACACACATTGCAAAACCTGGTTGCTTACTGTAAGTTTTAAAAACAATGAAAACATAACAAATACATGCAATAATAGTGATCAATCCAGTTAGCATACAAATCCCTTGAAAAACAGTGCAAACTGTAAAGCCAGTTCAATTAATACTTGCAACATTAAATTCAGAGAAATAAAATATAAAATGCAGAAAAATGACCAAACCTATTCAAAGCTAGTTTAAACAACTATTCATGGAACATAACCTATTAGTGCCTATTTTTCCCCATGTGCAGTATGGCAAATAAGCATAAAACACAGAAAATATGCTCTGTTTTATCCTGTATGCAAGGAAGCCACCTTCCAAATGCTGCCTAATGTTCCTGTGTTAACTGTGCTAGAGAAGGTGTTGGCTGCCTTCCCTGTATCAAAATGTTAAATTATAGAAGGCACTCATGGAACACATTTCATTCCAGTTGTATTCTACAAACTTTTTCTTACTGATCCAACAAACAAACATATAAAAGAAGATTTCAATCCCAAATCTTTCTGGTCCTAGCTAATAGTATTATAGAAGGTTTTGGCCAGCTTCCCAGAAAAAAAAGGTAAAACACAGAAGGCAGTTTTACAGAAGTTTGGAGCTTTGCTGCCTCCCACACATGCAAAAGCTATCTTTCCCAGTTTTGCTTTGCGCTTCTGTGTTAGCAATATTGCATATGGCAAGACTGGAGACTTACTTAATTGTCACTATAGCAATTAAGTGCATACTGTACTAGGAATATATCTTTTAAACACCACAATCTTATTCTTTTCTGACTTGTAAGCATCAAGCTGACTGCATTAAAAAATTTGCATTCTGACAAAGCAAGAAATCAAGCAAACTAATGTAAATTTTTTTTAAATTATTCCTTTTACTGGTTTGTTATTAGTGGATTTACCATTAGGGATTATACTCTCTTTACTTGTAGATTATTTTTGATTACTGTTTTGTCTAGCGTGTACATGCATTGCAATAGTTAGGCTATAAAACAATTTTTCTCACATATCTATTATTCCATGCTACGTATAAGGTGGACCACCCCATTCTTCAACCAGGCCAGCATTTCACCTGATGAAAACTGGGATAAGCCTCCTTTCCATTTTCACTCATAGTAATTTATTTGTAAAAAGCAAGTGTAGCATACTGTTCCTCCTTCTCTGAAACTATTCATACCACAAACATAAGTAATGTAATATGTGCTCTTACTGCCCTAGTAAAAGTAATATTGTTTCTCTCTTCCAATGCTGAAAAAAAACTTAATAAAACAGTACAAACTTCTGATGAAGCTAGAAATAAACCTTAAAGTACTTATACACTCCTTATATTTTACTTTGACCACTTATTGCAAATAATAAACCGTTGTTGTTTGTCTTTCGAATTCCAGTCTGCTAATGATTGGCAGTAGATTTTTACGAAATGCCGAGGTGTCAGCTCGACGCCCAACCTTCAATGAAGGCACGCCCATTTACGCACGCATGTCTTTCGAACGCTACCCAACCGAGGGGAGGACATGCAGACTCCACACAGAAGGCACTCCCAAGCCACGCCGAGAATCGAATGGGAGAACCTCTTGCTGTGAGGTAACAATGCTACCGCCGTACCAACAGTTCTGAAGCTTAATACTCAAAATGGCTAATAACTAATGTGTATGCAGAAAAGTTTTAATATTGAGAACAATTAACCTGCTATCAGTTATTACTGATATAGTGGTATATTCAGAAAATCATTTATGTGACTGTGTCAAGGCAAAATAGTGCAGATGATATAGTGCAATGCGACTCAAAGCTGAATATCTTTGTAGAAGAAGCCATGTTGCATAACAGAGTCAGACTAATTAGGGAATTTACTGGTGAAAACTTAACAAGTCAGATAATAACTGGCAGTGTGCAATGGCAATCATGTGATGTAATGAAGACAGTTGATTGCATACTGCTTGTGACAATACAAGGTCACACTCAAAATTATGTTCAAATAAAAGCAGAGCTAAGCTGAGATCACTGATAAGGACTACAGAGCAAATCCTTAATATAGTTTTAGTACAAAGCCATAACAGCATCTGCTATGCTGCACTTTTATTCTAGAACTACTAATGTCTTTTTTGTAATGGCTCAGACTGATTATATTTCAACCTGCCTTAAATAAACATAGCAGCACTTTAAGAAGGCAATATATAAACACGGCCAATGCATGAAGTCCAAATTATCAATCAAAACTAGCCATTCCCCTTGCCCCAAACATCTCCAACACATCAACAAAAATCAGCTCCACCTCACACTAAACAGATATTTTAACAAATAAAATATAAACCATTTCCCAGCACAAACTACATGATTCACACTATCACAACAAGCTTTCCAACATACAATTCCCATACCATCCATGAAATAACAACCTCCTCTCTCCCTAGCTCCTAAATAACTATTAAACAATCTATCACCCTTTCCACCACACACACACACACACACACACACACACACACACACACACACACACACACACACACACACACACACACACACACACACGTGCACACGCACACACACACACACACACACACACACACACACACACCTCTAATGAAAACTGGACCACATCGATGCTTTCCTTACTAGCTGTTTACTACATATAGTAGGAATTTCACTGTCTTGACTCAAAACTGACCAATCCCATATCAACCACTTCTTCCTTGGCTACAACTATATCCAAAACACCCATCCTGGGAAAAGACCAGGAAGTAGGATAACACTACTACACAGATCTACCCTTACCATCTCAGTAATCACACTGGCCACTGCAGCATCTGAGCATGACCCTGACTGTATCCTCACTAAACCTCCATCCAAATCCTCTAAACATCTATATATTGCTGTTTCTTACATATCACCCCACATTTCCTCACTTCCAGATTTCCAGCATAGTATCTAAAATATGATATCCTGCATTCTTCCCAACAATCACATAATCATTCTTGGAGACATTAATATTAGCCTTTTTGGATCCAACAAACAAGACTTCTCAGAATCCCTAGCAGACTTAAAACTAACACAAATAATAAGAGAACCAACATGGCCAGTTTATAAAACAAGACATCACTCCCTAACAGACCACATAATCACCTACCATCTAACATCTCCTCCACTGCCATCCACTCTGGCACTTTCAGTGACCACTTTTCAGTAACATTCCACATACAGAATCTTGGCATCAAACACCATTCCAAACTGATCTCATTCACATCAAAAACTCCAAGTAATCGCTCAAAATCATGATCTCATATCTTTGCCATTGATGCTCCATAAGTGTACTCTCACAACTTCTTCTTTCTCTTCAAAACTTATGTTCCTCTGTTGCGACCAGACTCTTCAAACACACCAGAAATGACTGGGTTACTAAAGAACTAAACAGCCTAAAGAAACTTTAATAATGATGCACAACACTACAGGTAAACAAGTCCCACATCACAAAGTTGAGATTGCTAAGCAGTCCTGCATAATAATATCAAGCAAGTAATTTACAGATGCAAAGCCAATTGTTTAACAACAAAACAAACCTGTCTACTGAACTACCCCATACGATTCTGGCAAGAAGTAAACAATCTCACAAGTAAAAACCCGTGCCACTAAAATTCCCTCCATAATTTGGTACATTACTTTTCAGACTGACACCCTATCTCCTGTAGACTTTCTAAAATAATTTGCCAAGCTTCCTTCCCCACCCTCAAGCCAAACTTCTTTGGAAATAACCCCACAGCCCCCTTTCCTGGATATATCCCACCATTTTACTTTACTAGTTACACTCCTACACAAATTTATCAATAGCTATTACAAATCCAGCTTTATTCATCCACAGTTTTAGCTCTTTCCATGGTTCTTATACCACTACATAGTCACTCCACTACCCCATGTCCACAAATTACCCCTCACAACAAATACTATGCCTTTAATCTGGATATCTGTACTAGCCCAACACACCCCAAAAGAACCTAAATCAAACAGCACCAGCCACTTCAGGCCCATTTACAATGATCTCCACACTAGACAAAATCCTTGAAAAGCTCATCTATAACCCACTCACAACCTACTCGCAAAACTAACACTTGCTGTCTAATAAACAGCATGCATTCTGGCCAAACAGGAGAGCCATGACTGCAGTTTGGACCCTGACTGATGACATCCCATCCAACATGGACAGAGGCAGCCTAAGCAGGAACATTCAGGCCTCTGATACAGTTGACCATCACATTCTACTGAAGTACCTCCTTGCTATCAATATTAGCACACAGTCCTACTAATTCCAAGACTTCCTCTCAGACAGGTGATTCCAAGTCAAAATAGATTCCTCCTCCTCAGACATCTCACAAGGCTCATTTCAAATACACCTCTTTTCCCAATTGTTAGCAATACTGCTTCTTGACTTAACACACCTTCAACTCCTCCTATATGCTGATGACATGGCAATATATAGAAGCAGCCCTCACATCAAGAAATACAAGCCCATCTCCAGACTGAGTTCCCTGAAACAAAAAAAAAAAAAACTAACTGACCACCAAAAAAATGACTAGTTCTCACTAAAAAAGTCCATGATGACTGGAATCAGCACAAAACCAACAAAATGTCTGCTCACCCTCCACATTAGAGCCCAATCTAACAACTTTATTGAAACAACCATGTCCTTCAAATACTTAGGCATTTGTCTTGATCATTCCTTCAGCTTCCAAAACCACATACACAAACTCATATCCAAAACCAACAGTATGCTGTTTAGAGAACATAACATCTCATAATTTCCCTGTACACCTGCCAGGGCACTAAAGGAAAGGACATTCTGCTTACACCACTAGAATTTGGGTTACCTCAATTTGTTTTCTTCTCAAACAAAAACACCACAACAATCCAAACTATCTCCAATAAAATTTGCCATTTTACTGTCAACTCCACCTGTAATGAACACCATTGCCTCACTTTCACAAAGATGAAATGGTTGACAGTTCAAGTCAGAGCTAACCTTTTCTTAGGGTCTATGATCTTCAAATTACTCAACCAGAACACCCCATCACCACTAGCAATGAGACTATTCACTACAACCCCACCTTAGATTAGACAACAGCTGGCTCAACTCTTCAGGTACCCAGAACAAGATCATACTGCACCAGCTACAGAGTTTTTATTTTGGTCTCTAAACTGTGGTAATCCCTTCTACTGAATATGACTGACACTTCCAATTAGGGTAGAGGAGTCATAGAGTCAGAAAATGTAAAAAAGTGAAGCTGAAAGTATAAAGACTGAAAGACTCAGCAAAACAATAAATGCTCATTCAACAGTAGCCCATGGATTAGTTTGGATAAAATGAGGGGACAAAAAAATGAAGGTCAGGCCCTTTACACATAAAATAAATTGGCTAGTCTTGCTAGCTTTTCATAAAGCAAGTAAGTATAGAAGACATACCTGTCAACTGTCCATTTTTTTTTGCAGATGTCCAGATTTTTGCTTCATATTTTTGGTCTCTTCCTCATAAAATGTGTGCCTTTCTGGAAAATCATTGTGGATTCAAGTCACTAAATAATGACAGACATTTGAGTTTCAGACTTTATATCCATCAAAAAATGCATGCTAACAGAATATTCTTTATTCTAGTAAAAGTCTAAGTTTATAAGAGCAGTATATTTAACATCTGCCCCTATTTTTGTGCCTTTGTCACCCTATTATTTTTGGCTTTCTCCAGGTTTCTTGAGCTAATGGGTTGAGAGGTATGATAGAAGATAAGTAAATGCAAGTAGAATGCTGCAAATGTAGATTATTAGAAGAGAAGAAAAGATGCATTTTGAGAGCTAGAATGCACTATAGAACGATAAACAATAAATGAAGCTAAGCTGAGCTGCTATTTTGATTTAGTTTATGCCAGATATAGAACCTGACCGTATGACTGAATGGTCTGCAGTTTTGGAAGTATTAGAATATAACTTATCAAATGGCAAGTAATCAAGTACAATCTGTCAATCGCCAACAGAACAAAAAACAGCAAAACACTTTCAAACATGTTTTTTGCATGGAAAAAAACCCTGTACCCCTTCACCCCTACTAATAATATATACTATAATATATATAATAATTCCAGGATCATAAATCAGAATGGAAAGGGAAAAATCCCTGACCCCATAGCAGAGGGATTTTCAGCAGACAAAAAGTAAATTTTTTATTAGGTGTGCTAGCTTTTTGGCCTTTCAACATTTGGTATGTTTGAACAATTGTCTGATTCCTGCACAGGAAAAATGTTGTTATACTTCACTATCTATATCATGCCGATTAATTCATAATTACTACTGACAGCATCCTGAATGTTAGGAGAAATATAAAAGTACAAGTATTTTAAGATGTTCTACCACATTGAAATGAATATTACTTGATGATCTGTTTAGCAAAAAAGTAGTGAAGGATATCATGTATTCCTTGTTTGAATTTATTGTCTACCCTGAAAGATGACCAAACTATATTGATTAGGGTTTGTTAAAAAATCTAAAAAAGTCAAATTAAAATGAAACCTGTGCTTCTTGCCATCTGACGTCATTCCATCGGTTACTTACTGCCAAAATACCTATGCAGTGGGATTGTAAATAGACAGCAAAGAAAAGTGAATGACTTGTATATTTGTGGTGCTGGATCAGCCTCTTATTAAATAAAAATGTAATTGTTTCTGAGATCTTAATGAAATATAGTCACATATTTTACTACAGCTGAGAAGTTGAAATATTTTCTTTAAGATCCTCCTAGGATTGTTTGCAAATGACTTTGTTCAGCATTAGAGCAGGTTACTGGTACATGAATATAGCTCATAGATTAGTACTAAGCTAACTGCCCTTGCGAGCCATTTTAAGCCTAGCCAATTGCCCCTTGGGAGATTCAAACCCTGCACCTTGTAACACCTTAACCATTAGACCACCCTCCCAACCCTCCCAATATGACCTTTTGTTGCTGTATTTAGCAGAAAGTATTTATTGAGATTATTCTGAGTTTGATTTCCTATTATAATTCCAAAAGGGCCATTTAAAATGTCTACAAAGTAAAGTGAAATAAAGTTTTGCAGGCAAGAATGATAGCAAATTGCTTGCATTCTACATTTACAGTAGAAGTAGAGCTATACAGTAAATAAGAGATGACTTTTCTCCCTTCACATTACTAAGCAAAAGAACAACTCATTTTTCAAGAAAAGAGAGTAGATTTCAGATCATAATCCTTCAGTGCATGAAGATTTGCTTTTATGGCAGCTGTTTACCTCTTTTCTGAGACAAGTTTTTGAAAGAATTATATACTAGGAATATTAAATACTGCAATGAGTACACCTTGTAATAAACTTTGCTTATATTGAATATTGTTCTGGAGAAACACTAACACTAAGTGCCGACTGTTACAGCAAGGCCTCCATTGCATTAAAGGTTGTTTGAATACGCATAGCCATGTTTGAAAATAATAAGATTGCATACATTGCGTATCTGGTGCACTTTAAACTCTATGCCTATTCTTGCCTTGCTGTTTACATAATAAGTTTTACCATTTTTCCCACAACCACTGTACCTACATTTTCACTTTCAAACCCTTAATGTTACATTCTTCCAAGTGACCACTAACATGGCATCTACTATGTCCCGATATATGACTAATGACCATATTTGTTAGATTCTCCCAATGAATGTTTTAAATGGTACCAAACAAGTGGTGCTTACCAAATGTCAAGGATCTTAAATCTTGTATAGCAGTGCAATAAAATCAGACAGATATAAGTTGTGAGAATAAGTGAGGAAGTATAGCTTTAAAAGTAGTAAGGATTTGTTTGGTTTTCACATTTATTTTTATTTATTTTCATTTGGTTTACTGGGTTTATCTGACTGGGTTTAGTCAAAAAAAAAAAAAAACTTTTAAGTAGGCATCCAGCAAGAAAACCTCCAACATATTACAAACATTTTTAAACACAGACTCAGTAAAATACATGAACAGATATTAAACAATACACACTAACAATTATACATATATTTGCAGATAAGATTACATTCATACAAAAGAAGTATCTGCTACTACAGTATAAATGATACTTATGCATTAGTAGCTGTTGAACAGCGAACATATGCAGAGGTGTATTAGTTGGTTTGCCAGACAGATAGTAGATCATACAATTAGTGCTTAGAAATTAAAAGAAATTGAGAGTGAGGAAAAGAGCTAGGTAGATCAGAAAAATGTGATATTGTAGTTAAGAGGTGGGGTGTAATGTAGGTTCATAGACAATTATACATGGCTATAATAAGGTTTATATTGAAGTATAGAAGTGGGGATGAGCAGTGACACAAAATAATGACTATAGCTGGGAGATGCTATTATGACTATTCAGGCATAGCCACTGGTTGTAGGGTAATGGATTATGAAAGAAAAAAAATAGTTTGATAATATGGCAAGTTGGTGATAACAGTGACATTTATCCTGAAGATGTGCAGGACTGGATCCACTGATTTGAAAGGTGAAGTTTTAGTTGTGTTTAAATAAGTCTGCATTCTGAATGGATTTCAGTAGTAGTGGGATGTAGTTCCATAATTTAACTACACTATTTGAATATACAGAGACATCTTTAATATTAGATGAATTGGTTATAGTGATTATTGATTTTTCATAATGTTTTATTAAGTTGTTATGGGCAGAGCAATTTTCTGGCTTATAGAGAAGTCTCTGTGTTGTAGTTAGTTGAGAAAGAGTGATCTGATGTGATATTTCTAACCAGTTTAATTCTCTGAGGGCTAGACAGTGGTGTGTTCTGTTGTTATAGTTTGCTGTAAATTTGGATGTTTTCTTATAACATTGTTCAAGTGTGAAAAGTTGTGAGACTTCAAGTTTGGTGAAGACTGAAGCAGCATATAAGAGAGATGGTAGTAAGAAAGTAAAGGTTATAAGCCTTTTGGCTATGTCAGTGAGATAGGTTTTTATCCAGAAAAAAGTGCCTAGTTTTTGATGAGTTTGGTCAAATTTCAACTGGTCATCTGTGATGACACCCAATACTTTTGTGTGGTTTATTTATTCTATCATGGTGTTCTTGACAGAGATGCTACTGTATAATGTTGTTTTGGTAGATATGTTTTGGGGTGAAGAGCAGCAATTTAGTTTTTTTAGAGTTTAAAAGTAGTTGTGAGTTATTTAGCCATGGTTCAATTGATGAGAAGGATTGCTATGTAAGGTCTTGAAGTTTAGAAAGAAATTTGTCAGAATAGATAAGGGCCAAGTTATCAATGTATTGAATCAGGATAACATTTTTTGTAGTAGTGTAGAGGTCATTGATGGATATTATGAAAATTATGGGGCCTACTATAGGTCCTTGTGGGGCACCAATGCTTATTGGCAATAAGGTGGAGTAATTATTTTTCCATTTCACTGCTTGTGTTGGGTTTCATAGGTAGTTAAGGAACTATTGCTGTGAACAGTTGCTAAGTCCTAAGGGTGAGAGTTTATAAGTTCATAGGTAGGTACTAGGCTATCGGCCTAAGGGCCTACTTAAGCCTAGCCAACAAGGTTCCCTGGCTTACGCCACCCATGAAAGTTATTTTCGTATGTCACTGTCGAGCAGAGACACAGAAGTGATCCCCGGGGTGTATTTCCTATTTCCCATCCACTCATCAAGATATTTCTTGAAGAGTGCTAATGAAGAACTTTGCTTGACATAGATGGGTAGCCTGTTCCAGAGTATGGGAAGTCTCTGGGACAGGAATCTATCCCTCCTGCATGTCCTGTTTATTGTGGTGACAAGGTTTAGGTCCCTAGACCATGTAGCTCGGACGGATTGGGATTTCTTTAGGTGTAGCATGTCCAACAGCTCTGGGTTTGACATAGCTTTATATGATATAGTTTATATAATAGTTTCTGGTGGGAGACAGTATCAAACACTTTTGATAAGTCTAGAGAGATGGTAGAGAAAAGGATGCTGGGATTTCTGTGGGTGTTGACAGCATTAAAATTTAGCAAAGCAGTAGCTGTGCTGTGATGAGGACTGAATCTGTGTTGGGTTGAAGACAGAAGCTGTTTATCTGTTAGATAGTTGATAAGTTGCTTATGAATACATTTTTTCTAACATTTTTGATAGGGAAGATAAAATGACACTCAGTTTATAGTTTGAAAGATTTGTATTAAGTCCTCCCTTGTGAAGTGGAATAATGATTTTTTTCCCATAGTGAAGGGACTTTATTTTCAGAAATGGTTTGATTGATCAGAATTGAAACTTAGCTGCTATTTTAAGATATTTGCCAGGTAAATTGATAGGAATAGTCACAGCAGGTTTTAATTTTTGAGATATGGATCGATTTATCAGAACTGAAACTCAGTTGCTATCTTAAGATATTCACATGCAAAATGCCAGGATCAGCTGTAGTAGGTTTAATTTTTTGAGATATTTTTGATGGTATCTGTGGCAACTGGTTAAAATGAGAAATGTGGAAGGAGGTTATTTGACTGAGTAGAATCCCCATGAGCTTGATTAGTCATCTGGTTGGTTATGTGTACTTTCTGTACAAAGTGGGTATTGAACTAACTATGTTATCATTTTGTTTCTATGTATTTGGTGTTGGCTGTGTAGCTTATCCTAGATTTAGCATTTTATTGAGCAAGGTCCAGAAGAGTTTTGTATTATTAGAATGCATGTTTTGATTGGTTGAGTAGTAGGTTTTTTATCTTTGCTAATACATTGTTTTGCTAGTTTTTTTAGCTATACAGAGATCCTTTCCACCCAAGGTATCTTTAGAAATTTCTTTTAAGACAAACTATCTACTGCTAAGCACTACACTGGCAAACTTCAAATCCCCACCAAACCCAGTTAACTGCATTGAATATGCAGAAATGTACACCACAACACTGTAGATACAGCTGTACCTTGTAGGAACAAGTGCAGGGTAAACCCCAGAAACAAACCCACATGATGGAACCATAATATCAACAAACTTTATAATAAAAGGAAAATAATTTTGATCATATGTAGGAAGAGTAATTTCCATAATGTTAGAGAGCTGGCCACTGAAATAAGCAAACAACTCAGGGGATTTATAAAACTGACCAAAGCTAAGACTGAGACTAAGATACCTACCAAAGCCAAAGACAATCAGAAGACATTTCTTAGTTATGTGAATAATCTCAAAAGCACAATGTAGCAATGAAATGAGCTGACTGAGAACAATGTTTCCTACACTAAGACTGAAGATATAGTGAATATACTGGCTAATACATTTAGCTCTGACTTTACTCCTCTCTCCTTTTCATCTGTCCCTCAAGATGTATCTGTTATTGGCTCACCTCCAGCTATCACACAAGACCAAGTCCTAAAAGTGCTATCGAAAGCTAAAAATACTGCACCAATGGGTCCTGTCACTATACCTGCATAGATCTTAAATAGCATGAACACAATTTAACAATATCCCTAACAACACTGATCAATCTCAGGTTTTGTAACAAGCAAATGGAACCCAGCTACAGTCATTCCCCTGCATAAGAGAGGACCTTCCACAGACTGATCGAATTACAGACCCATAAGTCTGACAGCCTCATTTGCAAACCATGGAAAGACTTATCATGGAATTCATCAATCAGGAGATAGGAAACTTCCAAACACTACAGCCATACCAGTTTAGATTCATCAAGGGCAGATCACGATTACTCAACATGGTAGATTTTTTTGAAGAAGTCAGTAAAGCAATGGATGAAGGAAAAATGCTACATACAACACACTTTGACCTGGCCAAAGCTTCTGACACAATTATCCACTCTGGCATAGTAGAAAAGCTACATAAACTGGGAATACATGTTGTAAAGAAGTATAATGGTAGATTAAGTGATGTGGGTTGGAAATGGGGGTAAGGTATGAGGAGTTCTAGTATATATTCTATAACTATTAAAGTAATGAATTTATTGTGAAACAAGAATTGCAGATAGTCTACTTAAATCAATTGTTTAAAAGACAAATTAATATATATTTTACTGATGTATGCATTCTGGGCTTGTATGCTTTACTTTAGGAGTATGTAGAAGAGGAGCACATATACCTTTATCCTGATAGAATGAGTGTTGCTCTGTGAAAATTTCCATGCCAGTAAGAAGTTTCTTAACTTTTGACATTAGTTATACTGGAATTATCCTATAATTGTCATAATGCATTTATAATTAGAGTTTGATCTTAAATGTAGTCAGCTTTCCAGTAACGTGACATTTCATTTGCTGGCATAGTTGTCATTTTAAGTACTGGAATTCTGCACTTTGGAAAATAGCTTTAATATGGGATGCAAAATATTCTTTGGAAGCAGCATTTTTGGAGGAATTCCTCATTTTAACCAAATAAGTCTATTATGCATATATGCTGTTTTGGGGTACCAACCTAACAACATTACCTCAATTACTTTTTCAAACCCACAGTGTTTGCAACTGAAGCTTGTGGGAATGAAATCTAGGATTACAAGATCATTCATAGCTTATATCTATACAATTTTTTATTAAGCATTCATGTTATTGATAGTCGTTTATAATGATCAAGGAGATGATTTTGATAATAATCTTGAAATAAAAGAACTACACTGGCAAATAAGGTTAAATGCATGTGTAGAACCAGGGCTTAATGATTCATTGTCATTAGATTGTGTTCTTAAAGTCTGGATGATTATATTATGAATGGTGGTGGTCCATTATGGTTTACAGTTGTTAGTTATTTATTCAAACATTTGATAATTGTTTTTTGTATTAATACATTTGAACATGAAATATCTTTTATTGTTTTATAAGTGATGTATTATTTTAGATTTATTGTATTGTTCACTGTAATTTTTTATATATTGTTTACCTTTGAAAATTAATTAATTTGATTAGTTCAAGGATCATAGATCAGAGTTCATACTAGGCTAACTACCCTTGCAGGCCATTTTAAGCCTAGCCAATTACCCCATGTGAGAATTAAACCTTGCACCTTCTGTTCATAAGATAAACACCTTAACCATTATGCCTACTTCCCTCCCCCTGCCAACCTCCCTCTCCCTTGGGATCTGATTGGTAATTTGACATTATTTAAATGTGAAGGGATAACTGTGTTTATTCACTCTAATGAAGTTTGCTGTAGACGAAAGCACTTAGTGGTACAATAAAAATATGTTTAAGCACTTTTTTGCTGTTTGTGTTTTTGCCATTATGAGTGTCACTCGGGTTCCCCATTTTTTCAACTTTTGTTTTTAAGTCCACAAAACATGACATCCCATTTTTCAAAAAATGTTTTTATCTCAGAGATTACCAACCTACTGGATCCTTTTACCACTAACTCAGGTCACACCAATGAATTCAAAGTAAAGGAGAAATTACCCAGCAAAAGTGTTCGCAATAAACCAAGAAACACTGAGCCATGCCAGAAGCAGTCCTTTTGTAGTTTAATTGTAGAATAAAAAGATAAATGCTCCAAATAGAGTACATTTTCATAAACATACGTCCTCAGATGCAAAATACAGGTGTATGAATACCAAGCCTTTTGTAACTTGTTGTTGTTCATGGGATACACTGCATATGCTCTAGAGTGTTTCTTAAATGTATTTGTACTTTGATTTTGATATGAACCCTAAAGGTGATGATGTAAAAGGGGAATACAACACGATTGGTTTATTCAAAAAGAAAATACATATATCTATCCTACCATTTAAGTGCATTCATCATTCAACTTCTTTGCCTTTAAAGTCTTTCCCTGTAATTTCTGCTTCATCTATGTTTTTAATACTGCTAAAGATTGCTTCACCATCATCAATTCTGGCAGTTCTTTCCATGGAGTCACATCTCTCTATCTCTCTCTTTCTTTCCAAAAGTGCTTTTGCAAAGCCAAGGAGTAGCTGGTCCTTACAATTTGCTGTTCTTGTCCCCTTTCACCTCACTGTGCTTCATGATCAGGAAAATCTCTTCACATATATCTGAAATGATCTTGTGCACCCATACCTCCTGCCCACTGCCTGCTCTGGTATGTAGTGAGAAAAGCTTTAGCTCCTATATTGTCTGACCATGCCCCCTCCCTGCCATCTCATGCAGTCTTCTAGTAGTTTGTCTGTGAAATCCTTCTAGTAACCTGTTATATCTTTTCTTGCATGAACTCCAGAAGAGCACACACGGTACTCAAGGTATTGCCTGGCTAGGTCTGTTATAGCAGAAGCATTACCTCTTTGTTTGTGGAGTATATCCTTTGGAGGAGACACCCCAATATTCTGCCAGCTGCTGCCACTGCTCTCACTATTCTTTTGGTGGCTTAGTCCAGGTGTACTCAACACTCCTGGATTATTTGACAACTCTTTTGACATCTATCTCCCTCCTCTACAGCTGATAGTTCATACCAGCATTGCTATGATTTAGCTGTTTTACTTTGCATTTGCTTGCACAGAACCTCACCTTATTTCTTTCTGACCATTTTGGTCAGAATTTCTGTATCCATCCTTAGACTCCTCCCTCATCTACCAGTGCCACCCCAAACTGTGTGCTTTCAAGAAAAGGTATTATCCTGTTCTCTGTTCTGTGGTGGGCACACTAAGCTGACATTTGCAGCACTCTATCAATCTCTTTCCTTACTGCAGGCATTGTTTTAGCACCACAACTCTCTGTGGCTGACCATTTAATCAAGCAACAGTTCAGTTCCTTTGCCTTGATTCTACCCATCACCTCTTCCAGTTTTCCTAGCATCCTTCTTATGGAACTATGTCAAATGCTTTGTTGAACTCCAGGTAGACTACATCTACCTGTACTCCACTGTCACTTTTCCCGGTAACTCCGTCACAAAAGTGGATCAGTCTTTGTTTGATTGTTCCTTCTGTTCATATTGGTTATTGTCCTGGAGACTGTTAGCAACCAGACATTCTCTTAGGTTCCTTTCCCTGAATTTTCTTGTTATTGCTATTCGACTAACAGATCTTTAGTTCTCCTGGGTTTTTACCACCCCCTTTTTTTTTTACAAGGACAACTATCTCCCAGTCCTCAATCTCTTCTAAAGTTGGTAGTGATTTGTTGATAACCTCATTTAGGAGCTCTGTTAGTGATGGGTCACTTTCTTGAAGACCCTGGAAGGCAACTCATGTGACCCCATTTATTCTCCTACCTTAGAGAAACCAGTTCCCTCTCAATGTCCTCACTCTCTGTCCTGGTCTCTGCCTGCTGTTCTATCCTCTCAATCTACCTCTCTCTCTATCTCTTAGTATGCTACCTTTGTCTTACTTCCTTAGTAAACACTGAAGTGACTCATTCATTCATTCAATACTTCTGCTTTTTCGTCAGTATTCTGGGCTGTTCTTCCAATCTTTGCTTACCCTGGTCAAGTCTATATTGCTCTTCTTTCTTTCTGCTATATACCTAGGAAGCCATTGCTCTCCCTCTTCAACCTACCAACTCCATTTTTGACCATGCCTTTGTTATCCTCACTTCTTTTGTTGTATTCATTTTTCCTGTTTGTATTTTGTCTGTTACTGTTCCTCACTTCTTCTCTTTAACATCCTGCATGCCTTTTCACATTTTTTTATATTTGTCTTATCCTCAAACCCTTGTCCATTGCCAAGAGTACTGTATCCTTGACTCATTCACCTAACTTTGTTACTTCCTGATTTCTCTCCATTATCCTTTTTTTATTGTTTACCATTTCCCACAGTTTATCATAAATCAGTCTCTGAAATCCCACACCATTATCTTTGTCAGTGTGTTGTTACCGTTTCTCCTGCATGCTGTACTTCACAGTACTATGATAACTGTTGGCTAACTGTAGCTTCACTTGGACGTCACTGACTCCATTTAGTTTAGTTTAGTTAGGATTACATTCAACATTCTGTATTTTTGTCAGAGTCTCATGCTAGTCAGCAGACCAGCTAATGACCCAAGCCTTCAATCAAATCCCAATCCCTCTCTACTACCAAGTTTGGAACCACTCCTTTATTTTCACCTCCATTGAGGTTGCTGGATGCCAGTACTTTCTGTCAAGCCGCCAGCATTTCCCTTCTTTCATAACACACTTACCTGCATTGTAACTCTGCTCCTGGTTCTGTGTACTGGTTCTCCTCATGCTTTTGCTGACCTCTCATTTGATGCTTTCCTGTATGTACATTTCTGTTTCATCTCCATCTCTCCCCTGACTCAACAATTTCAAACATCACTGGTAAACCTGTGGAATCTGCAAGTGTAAAATGTAAACTATAAGCTGTTATTTAGTAATAAAGTAATCAGTAAATTAATAAAAATGACAAGCTGAATTTATCACAGCTAAAGGTACAGGTCACAAACAGGACTGCAGCTGCTGGGCTACTACTACCATGTTTGTTGTTTTACTCGATGTATTTTTGTGCAGGTGTACATTTGTGTTTTCATCTATCGCTCTTGTCTGTCATGATCTGCATTTGTATGCATTTCTTTAAATTATTTGTCAAACCCCAAGAAGCATAAATAAAGGAAAAGGTGAGATACATGTTAGCAAGCATGCAAAACTTGAAAACAAAGGGAAGATGTTTCATATGCAATGCAAGAATGTAGCTTGAAGTCCTGCTTTATTGTTACAGACCACTATCAACTTGGCTCATTTCTACAACAGTTATTTTAAGAGCAAGTCTCTGGTGATGCTGCTTCAAAAAAAGAAGAAACTTCTTACCATATCTAGACATAGCTCAGCACAACATTACACAGCCTATTCTGGTTCACTGTTGTATAGTACCACCAGCCCCAGCTGTGTCTTCATATTTTCTTTGCCTTCACTTAAAGTCCATAAAAAAGTTGCACAAACAAATGACTTCTCTGTGGAGGTATGTATGTTACATCCTATGTGCTCTCGCTCTCTCTCTCTCTCTCTCAGATATGCTCATCAGTGCCTCGCTCACAGATTGATATTGGGTTGCATACTGTGCTTTTAGAATCATCACCCTCATTATTCAGAACATCAATAACAAAATTCCAGTGATTTTGGCACTTCAGAAGTTCAGAGATTTATATTAAGCTCAGGGCTGGAAAGCCATAGATTCATCGGTGACCAAAAGAGGCCATCAAGAAAATGAGCCACATTACCCAATGCAGACCAGAAACTACCAGGGAGAATCTTAGCCACATCACCAGTGTAATGATAAGGACAGACTACTTCCCTCTTGCTTGGAGATCATTAGCATTAATTCCAGGCATGAATTTATTCTCATCCTTTGTGATGATAAATGATGTTTAGTTGCTATGCACCAGTATATACTGCCAATGTGTATGACTATATCGCTACTTTAAGAAGGTATAGTAGTACTATTTTAAACAGTAGCGTATTCCATAATGTAGTGATTTTACCAGATGGTAGCATATTCTTAATGAATGAAGCTGTTAACATCATTCTTCCTGTGTTACCATTTTGTGCAATATTAAAGATGATGTTTTACTACAAATGCTGATGTATCCCAATGTTATTAATACTGCCTGTCAGTATAACTGGGTAACCAGAGGTGCACATCATGACACCTGGCCAGTCATCAAGGTTTACTTTAAAGGCTTTCAGGGAGGTAGGCTGCTTGATGTACAAATGGCATGTTTTCAGAGATGGAGGATATATTGCATGGAAAAACTTTCACATCAGCAAGTATTGGTGATTTCATAGTGGAGATTGTGCTTTCTTATATTTTACTGTCCTGACCCTAATAATACTTTTCATAGCTGTGATTGAACCCATGCATTACTTATGTGCTCAGGTACAACAAATTTAGATGTACTGGAAGTTTAAAAGTTGTTGAAGATGTACGTCTGTATGCATGCAGCTCTTTATTTCCAGAGGTATCCTTATGCAATTTCTTCAACTTCAGTTTATCAAAGTGCTTAAACCCTAAGCACAATAGATCAAAATGAAAAAGAACAATGATGATAATGCCATGAATAAGAAATCACAGATAGAATGAAAGCTTATGTGTAATATAAGGCCTCTGAGGGCATTATCAAATAACCAAAAAAAAATAAAATAAACAACAAAACATGCTATTTACAGAGATGTATAAATACAATGATATGCAAAATAAATAAGTAACACAATAGGAAAAGTAACAGATTCAGACACCACCAAACTGATTGCCCACTAGTGAAATCATCATTATCCAGGGTCATGATATGAGTCATAAACAGCAACCCACAAAGGTCCCATTGCTTCATGTCCAAAGATAGGATAGTAATGTCTTTCGGCTTTTCCCAGTTAGGGGTCGCCACAGCGGAACTCTGGTCTGCTAATGATTGGCAGTGGATTTTTACAGTGCTGAGTTGCCAGCCCGACACCCAACCTTCAAAGAAGGCACACCAATTCATGCACACACCTACCTGCATGTCTTTAATGTCACTTGACCGCGGGGAGGACATGTAGACTCCACACAGAAGGCACTCCAGCTGAGAATCGAATGGGAGAACCTCTTGCTGTGAGGTGACAATGCTAACCACTGCACTACTATGGCCATATATCCAGAGATAGGATAAGCAACTTAAATGGTTCCAAACCAAAAGTGCTCATAACTAATGTTCACTTGAACAACCAAATACATAAAAGTGATATCCAGCATCTGTTGACCTGACAAAAGAGGGCACTGACCAACAGGATCAATAATAATCTCCAACATTCCATTCCCATTCAGTGTCCAGGTATCAGAGATGACTCATAAGGACCTGTCATTAAAATGGACCGTCAGCATAGTCACCTCTGGGGTCACAACTTATGGCACAACAGAACTACAGATTACAATAGTAGATAGTTACTCTTTATTACTGATACACTAAATAAATATACAAATCTGCTGCCGAGATATGTCTACCTGAACCTGTGACTCTCCAGGACCCTACCTCAACTTTAGATTCAAATTGTTAACTTGATTTTAGAGAACCATAGGACAGACACAGCTGATTTTGGAGAATACAACATAGGCTGCTGTTATATATGGGTTATCTCATTAAAATCTTTAAAAGTCTTAAAAGGCCTTCACAACTAATTTTACTGCTGCAATGGCCAATAAAAGAATATGCTAGAAGTGGGTTTCTTGCCACAACAGTGAAGATATAAACATTAAGTTTAACAACATTGAATCAATGCTGGTAAACACTATGTTTAACAGCACTAATTCAATAAAATTAACGTTACACAAAATCAAACAACAGTAAAAAATGTCCCTGTGTACATCGCAGACATTCTTCAATATGCTAGTTTCGTGGTCATATAACCACAGAGAAGGGTAAAAGTTGAAGCATGTAAATACACCACATCAGAACCATTATGCGAGTTGTAAATATTGAAAACAGACTCATTCTCACACAAACCACAACAGCACAAAATTAAAACATCCCTCCACAAATGGAAATCTACCGATATCTGAACCATACTATTTTTCAATTCAAACCAAATATTGAAGATGCATTTCAGATACAGGTTCACAGGTTCATTATTAAGTACTAGGATAGCTGCCCTTGTGGGACATTTTAAGCCTACAGGACAGTATGCTATTACTATAAATCAAAATAGAATATATGCGTGTGTGTGTGTGTGTGTGTGTGTGTGTGTGTGTGTGTGTGTATGTGTGTATATATGTGTGTGTGTGTGTGTGTGTCCCCTTCAGATCACCAAACTTTTAAAAGCTCGACTTTCATATAGCTGTGACCATATGATCGAACTTTAAAAGTTTGAACAGTCTGAATGGAGATCTCTATACAGCACGGAATGGGAAAATTTCCCTTTTCCGCAATGTAATACGATCTCGAGTAGGTATATTTAAATAGCAAGGGTGGGGGTGGTAGAAACTTTTTTGTTTTTTGCCCCCAGAAATGGGGATTTTGTGGTGTACAATTTTACTAGTTTGGCATTGACTTCTGCACATTTTGAATTGCTGAGTAAAGGTTTCACATTTGCTCCACATTACAAAACTGATATTGCCTCTTTGTTGTTGAATTTTAGATTGTATACATGACAACTGACTTTGAAATTGCTATTTCCACAGCAGGAGGTGCATGTTGCAATGGGCCTAAAAAGGATAGTACTTTTATTCCTTCCTACCTTAAGAAAGTGATGGTTTTTGAGTCCCTATGTGAAACATAATTTAGGAAACAATTAAACAAGAATGTGTATTACACTGACAACCTAAGTAAAAATGAAAGGGAAGTATTACAGGAGATTAAAAATGACAGAATGGTTAGATTTATGAAACCCGATAAAGGGGGTGGGATGGTGGGGATGTCAAACCTTGACTATACTTCAAGGATGTTTGAGATTTTAAATGATTCATCCACCTATTCCAGAGTTTCTCGTAATGAGATTAATTATGCCTACTCTAAGATTGATATTTGATGCCTTTTCACAGGATGTCATTAATGGGCTTGAGCTTGAGTATTTGACTGTGGATGACCCAATTATTCCTGTGATTTTTGGCATTCCTAAAATCCATAAGTGTGTGCAAGATCCACCATTTAGACCTATTGTGGCAGCTAGGGGCTCTAAGACTGAACCACTAGCTGCTTTTGTTGACCACTACACCAAACCTATTATTGCCACCAGTGACCACATTTTGAGAGATTCTTGGCACTGTCTTGAGATGTTGCAAGATGTGGTATCTATCAATAATGTGATTTTTTTGACCATAGATGTAGTCAATCTCTTTTCTGTGATTCCACATGAAGACAGTATCAAAGCCTTCGAATAATGTTTATTTATGGCTGGTGGTATGTCAAGTATGAGAGGTAATTTTTTTAACCAGCCTTATGGAAATTGTCTTGAAAAACAATGTCCTCTTGTTTGCGGGTGAGTATTACCGCCAAACTACAGGTGTGGCAATGGGGGCAAAATGTGACCCCATTTTTGCAAATGTGGTTTTATTGGAATGGGAGTAGGATATAATTTTTAGGTCCAGGTTTATGTCCAAAATTATTAAATATCTAAGATTTTTGGATGATATAGTGATATTTTGGATAGGGACAGAGTCAGAAATTGAAGACTTTGAGTCTTTTTTGAACAGCAGTACAGGTTTCCTGTCCTTTACTTATAGATTTAATAGGGACAAGATTGATTATTTGGACATCCTTCTCAATAAAAGGGAAGGAAAGTTGATTTCCACTATCTTTAGGAAGCCAACACTCAAATGGGTTGCTTCATTATGACAGTTGTCATCCCCCCCCATCAGAAACGGGAGGTAGTGAAAGGTCAGATGTGTAGGTTTTCTAGGTTGGTGAGTGATGACAATGAATTTAAGAGTGAAATACACACACTTATTGGAATGTTTATCAATCATGGGTAACCCCTGAAAATGTTATTGAAGATCAAAAAAGAAATATATAGAAAAAGAGGTAATGTTTTTTGCCCTATTTTGGGTGCTTGGACTGTTTACCCTAAGGTTACCACAACACCTGCTGTAGGGAATACAGTGATGGTGTTGAAGTACAGTCAGGATTGTCCTTTACTTGTAACTATTTTGAATTCTGTTTGGGACAACAGCTTTGATATGGAACTTAAAAACAAGTTGGGGGATAAACCTTGGATTGTATATGGCAGGGGTAGGAATTTAAAAGACATCCTAGATCAGAATGATACAAGATTAAATGGTATTTATAGGTCTAGAATGTACAAATGTGGTTGTTGTAACTACTGTAAGTATATTAATGATGGCCCTTATGTGGCAGTGGAGGGTTACTATCGAACCTCGGAATGTCCTGGATGGGGAACATGTACTACATCCAACATTGTGTATATAGCTACCTGTAGCACATGCTCAGCTTTCTATGTTGGAAAAACTATATGTAAATTGAAGGATAGAATAGCCAAGCATATGAGGGATATCAAAAACAGGAAAGTGAGTAGTGCACTTTTTAATCATTCTGTAGTCTGTCATAACTTTAAAAGATTTTTGTTTTTTATTATTGATAGAGTTGAATTGAGTGAAAGAGGGGGTAACACAAAAAACAACTTGTAGTTATGTAAAACTAGGGGGCAATTGAGGTTAAATGCCAAGATTTTACCTGGTATTAATGATTACATCTCTATTGCCCCCTTGTTGAAACAGAGATCCATGATTGTATAGACTCTAAAACAAGTTAGAATCAAACATTTTTGTTATTTACAAATTAGTTAGGTTTTAATTAATATGGATTTGTTTATAAATTGTGTAGTAACAAAAAGTTTTTTTGAAATTTTTATATTTAAAGATGCTTAGTTGCTAATGTACATATGTTTTTAACTGAAGCAGCAGTCAATTATATGTGTGATGTCAATGGTTTTGCACTATATAAAGGAAGTGGTGTTTTAATATGGTGACTCTGATGAAGCCTGAGATCGGCAGGTGACAGCACTTAGTCTACCATTGTGGTATTAAAGCAGTGTTCCAGTTCAGTTATCAGTGTGGTGTCCCCTTTACTATTTTTTATTTTTGTGTTTGGTGTTTTCTTTTGTTTGTTTTAATTTTTTTTACATGTTCGAACTTTTAAATGTTCGATCATATGGTCTCGGCCTTATGAAAGTCGAACACTTGAAAGTTTGATCATGTAAAGGAGACCTGTGTGTGTATATATATTTTTATATATATGTATGTGTACATATATGCATATATGCATTTATATATATATATATATATATATATATATATATATATATATATATATGGTCTATATTAGAACATCGAAGTTTCAGAACTTCGAATGTTCTAATATCAACCCCTATTAAGCAAAAACTGATAACATCGAAAATTCAGAACAGCAAATTTTTTCCTAGGGAAAAAATCGCTGTTCCAAAACACATACACACAACACAAACACACCAAACAAACAGCAACCCACACACATACACCTAAAATCATACATCTAACCCTACACTAAACTGTACATACACCTCTATCTACCCACTTACCTTAACCCAAACCCTAACCCTAAGGTCCGTCACTATAGCACACACATCCTCACCCATGCCCTAACCCTAACTCACCTACGCCGCCCTAACCCTCACATCCACACATTCACACACATACCTGACCCACGCTCTAACCCTAACTCACCTAACCTGCCCTAACCCTCATGTCCACGCAATCACACACTTACCTGAACCTGACCCGTAACTTTCCACCACAGTGCTGAAAATAGCAAAGCGACAGGAACGGACAACCAAATTCTTTGCCTAGGAAAGAATTCGGTTTTCTGAAACTTTACTATTTTCAGCTTCCGCTTATTAGGGATCAATATTAAAACATTCAAAATTCTGAAACTTTGATGTTCTAATATAGACCCTATATACATATATATATATATATATATATATATATATATATATATATATATATATATATATATATACTTGCACACCACAGGGAAAACTGGTATTTGTGAGCAACAAAGTTGCTGCTTGAGAATTCTAAAACATCATTAAAAAAGAATTATGCACTACTGTAGACAAGCTCTTTAGAGACTTCAAAGTAATCATGCAATTTTAACTTGTTTAGAAATCAAATTGTCTTTATTGAAAATGTTTCAGCTTTCTTGCTCATACATACCAGTTTTCTCTGTAGTCTATTATTATAGACATCTTACCCCCATTAAGGATGGAAAACTATTGTGCTTCAATACAAGGATCTGTGTGTATATTTATATTATTTTATATTGATTTTTAAAACTCTACATTAAGCAGACCATAGCATTGTAAAGTAAGCTCAACTAAAACATGAAACCTGGTAAAATATTCAGACTCATTGCAGTCCCCACCTCTTCTCTCCATACCCAGTAAGCACGGGTACCAGGAAGTCCAGAGAATTGAGTGCATGAGGATAATCTTGATGGCTGTGAGAAGATGGGGTCCCTAAAAGAATCGAACCTGTTTCAAAAACGTTGTTTGTTCCCACAAAAAATATAGATGTCACAGACTGGATGACTGAGTTGAAATTATTTGCTAGGCAACTTAACATGACAGCTTTTTTCATGACAAGAAAAAGGAATCAAGAGACAAGAACAATGAGCAGGAAGTTAGCATTAAAAAGCATAGTGAGTTCAATCCCCTTCTGCACCTGACTATTCAAATTTTTGAAAAGGCAGTTATGGAAGAATTGTACAATTTGAGTTATTCTAACAAGAGATATATTTGCAACCTGACCAAAGAAGTAAAACTGCTTTTTGATAAGGTATGGAATGATAGAGCAGTACGAATTATGAAATCTGACAAAGGAGGTGTCACAGTGTTATATGGTGCCCATGACTATTCTAACACTATGCTAGAGATTCTACATAATACTGAGGTTTGCACCCCCATTTCTAAAAATCAAATAAACATAGTATGCTATATAATTGGTTTATTTTTGGAAGAATATTTATTACACAAATAATAGACACTCAGACATTTAATTTTTGCATTGAATCCAAATCCTGTTATTCCCACCATTTCTGGCATCCCGGAAATATATTAGAATCTTTTGAATCCCCTATTCAGACCAATAGTGTCAGCTCAAAGGTCTAAAACCTTTCCTGTGACAGTTATATTTAATAGGTGGCTGAAGCACATTTGTGAAGTGGTCCCCCATCTACTGAAGATTCATGGGACATTTTGGGAAGGTTGTAAAAAGGATGTGTGGAACAAAGATCTCATATTTGTAACTGTGGATGTTGTTGATTTGTTCACAGTGATTCCAAGGACATAAGGCTTAGAATGTTTTTGTGATAGTCTCAATCAGGTCTCCCATTTATCTACTGAAAACATTAACCAGATGGTTGAATTGACCTCTATAGTTTTAGAGAGCAGTTATATTATTTTTGACGGAGAGTTTTTTCAACAAATTAGGGGGTTGCTATGGGTGTGGCCTGCACCCCAATATTTGTTAACTTGGTTTTTCTTAGTTGGGAAAACAAATATGTTTTTTTTTTACTCAAAGAAATTTTTATTAAAATGTTTTCCATATCTTCAAATTGAACCATAAATAGTGAAACATAAAATAATATAACATAATCAACTAGTCAACTATTTACAAAAGAAACTATATACAATAGCCTAAGCATACTATCTATAACATCATGTTTCCGTATACAATATGCAATTTGTATTAAGATGCTGTGATGACTAATCAGATCAAGTTGTTCTGTCCAATATTTCATCAATTTTTGCCAATAAATGATGTATGATGTTGTTTTACCAGTTTTTTTCATTATGGTTGCAACTTCCATTTGAGACACAAAGACTGCGATTTTCTTGAAATCTTAAAAAGTCGATGGTGCTTTATTCTTCCACTAAGTTGTTATGGCTTTACATGCAATGGCAAGCAACGTGTTGAGACACATTGTGCTATGGGTACATTAAATAAAACTAATGACTTGGTTAACTGAAAAGTATTATTAAAAATTGTTTGAAAGAAATAATTAATTTCAAACTAATATTTATTCAGTGAATGACAATCAAAAAACATGTGTTCCCAATCTGCTTTTGTATGTGTTTTACATCTCCAACAATCAATATGTTTCTTATATATTAGTTCTAATCTATGAGGGGTTAGAAAGGATCTGTGTAGGAATTTCCATTCATATAGTTTCCACTGAACTTACGTGGTGCTAAGGCTTGGTGATAAAAGGATCATTTCTTTTTCATTTTTATCAGGATCCTTTTGATTAACCTGATTCTAATAATTCCAGTAACTATTATTGGTATAGTTTTTTGTTTCTTTAAGTGTCTTATGAATTTTGGATAGATATCCTTGTCCTTTATAAGTATTATTTATTAAAAGTATCCCAAGATCTATGAACTTAGGAATATTATTTTTAAAAGTTGGTGTCATCAGTTCCAGCTTATTTGTAATGTACTGTCTTATTTGTTGTATTGGTAGCCACAATTTATCATCTAACTCAAATTTCCTTTTGATTTGATATAGTGTGAGTAATATATTGTCATTGAGTATTTGATACCAATAAATTATTTATTTTCTTTAAGCTCTTTAATTACATTTGAATCAAAGGTAGTTATACGTTCTTGTGTACAAGCTGTAGGATATAATATAAAAAACATTTCTTTATATCTTGGTTCATGTTTATATATTTTCTAAACAGCATTATTGTTTCAGTAACAATTATATACTTTGTTTATATACTTTTATTAAATATTATGTTATCTCTTATCACATTATAAGAGACTTTTGTTGGATTTATATTATACTGTTTATGTGCTGAGTTACTAATGATATTACATATAGATTCATGAATTAATTTCCATTTGGCTGTATAGGTTGAGTTCAGCCATAGAGTAAGTGTTTTAGTAATAGGTGCCAATGAATAAATCTCTGTATCAGGTAGATTAATTCCACCCTTTTTCCAAGCTTTTAAATGGTTGTTAAACAGGATTCTAGGCTTATTGTTAAACCAAAGGAAATTCAGCATCATTTTATTGTATTGCTGTATAATTTGTTTAGGAGGGATGGAAAAGGATTGTATATAATATAACACTTTTGGGAAAATTATTGATTTAATTATATACAACCTATCTTCCATTCCATAAAACATCTTATTCCATTTCTGCATTAATGATTTTATTTGACTTAGTAAATGAATATAGTTAATATGCACTGTTTCTCTAGTGTTGCTAGTTAGTAAGATTCCTAGGTATTTAATTTTATTATCAGGTGCTGAGTACTTGATAAAGTCATTAGTTAATTCCCTTTTATTTTAGTTAATTAATAAAATTTTAGTTTTGATTTCATTAAATACAAAACCAGAAATAGTTTGAAAGAAGTTCATTGTTTGGAATAATTCAGTTAATGATTTATCTTTATCAGATATTATCAACAGGATGTCATCAACAAGTACTTGTATTTTCATTTCTGAGTTATTCCAAATTACTATGCCTTTAATATTTGTATTCGTTCTAATATAATTAGCAAAAGACTCATTTGCTAATGCAATCAGTAAAGGTGAAAGTGGGCATCCTTGCTTAGTTCCTTTTTTAATAGTTATAGAAGTAGAGAGACATGACCCAATCTTAACATAGGCCAGATAATTTTCATATAGTGTTTTAATTAAGAATGGGAATTGTTGTGAAAAAACATATCCTTCTAGCACCACCAGTAAATAATTCCAATCTATTGAATCAAAGTCATGTCTCTCTTATTTAAATCAACATAATCTAGCAAGGCAAGAATTCTTTTAATATTATTGTAGGTGTTTCTAACTTTTATGAAACCTGTCTGGTCACGATCAATTAATGATGGTAATATATGTTTAATTCTCTCTGTATGTATTGCCCTAACCATTTTGGAATCTATATTTAACAATGAAATGGGCCTATAGGAAGAACATTCTGAGGCATTTTTTTAGATTTCAGAATAGGTGAGATTAAACTATATTTCCAAGAAGATGGAACTCATATTCCTTGTTTACCCTGATTAAAAGCCTTCAACAATAACTGTTTAGCTTCTTTGGGCAATAACTTATACATTTCTGGTGTTATGTCATCATTTCCTGGTGCTTTATTGGGTTTCAGTTTTTTAATTTGAGTCTGCAACTCGAACATTGTTATTTGCTTGACCATGTGTCTACTCTGTTATTCCTGTATCTTGAGGTTTATATTAATCCGAAGGAAGTTTCTAACTGTTTTTTCTCAATTTCATCTATATGCTGCTAGTATTCACTTTTTGATAGTGTGACTGAAATGTTTATAGTATGCTGTTTAAGTATGAGACTTTCTTATTAATGTTGGGATTATATAGTTCTTTTATTTGATTAATTTTAATAACTTTCTTAGTTCTATTTGCTATTTTCCTTTGATTCTTCGGATTCATTGAATAAGGAATAAACTTGATTTTTTTCTAATTCTATTATTTTAAGATGAAACATTTCAGTATATTCTTTATTTTTCATTGCTAAATCATTGGTTAATTGACTATGTCCTTTTTTGTATATAAAGTTTAATAACATCTATTTCCTTTTGAAGTTTGGTTAATTGCTTGTCCCATTGCTTCCTTTTATTTTTGTACCAAGTTAATACTCTTCCATATATATATGCTTTTAATGCATCCCATACATAGGTTTCCAAAGTGTCTTCATTTATGTTTAATTCAAGAATTTGTTATAATTCTGAATGGTATTCTAATGATTGTCACCTTTTGTTTGTTATGAACTTCTACTTCAAAAGTAATTGCATTGTGTTCTGTTAATGGACAAGAGATTACTTTATCATTGTTAAGAAAGGTGGTTATTTCCTTTGATAAATATACTCTGTCTATTCTTGAGTGTGTGTTATACCTATGTGAAAAAACGTATAACGCAGAGAATCTTTGTCTGCATATTCATTAACATCTTTAAGACTGTATAATTCAACACATTCTGTTAATGTTTTTGATGTTGCAGTTTTCCTTCTGGTATTTATAGAGTCAGTGTCTTTATCATCTAGTATACAATTAAAATCCCCATCTATTATCAAGTTCCCTTTGGAGTGCTGGATTACGTCTTTTAACTGTTGTTTAACTATACTTGCACTCAAGCCAGGTATCCAATAAAAGTTAATAAAAGTATGCAGTTTACCATTTATTGAGATAGTTGACATACAAAGCATCCCAGATTTATCTTGATGTGAGCTTATTACTTTTGGCATAATGACAGAGTTTTTCCATAAAATCACTACTCCTCTTGTTTTTTTCTTATGTGATGAACTTGTAAATACTGTATAACCATTCAAGCTAAGGTAAGGTCTTCAGTTAATAAATGTGTCTCTTGTAGAAATATCAGTTGTGGGTTTATAGTTTTAATATATTTAAATAAACTTAGTCGCTTACATTTATTATTTGACCCATTAACACTAATTGAGATCACCTTCATATTTAAATACTCCTATATGTAGATTTAATTGAAAAACTGTTTTAATTTTTTAGTTTGACTAATATACTTAGTCAAGTAAAAAAAAAAACATAAGAAATATTGTAGTATCAAGACCTGAGCCATGAACCCCTTTATATCCATTTGGTTATCATAATCCCTACATTTAAGATGACAAAGCATCAAAGTGTACCTCTCCCTATCGCAGGCGCTATACTCCAATGCTGACAAGTCATTACTTGCTAGTCAGAAAGTGTGTTATCATTCTATAGGATAATTATAGTAAACATATGGTTATTAACCAGTCTGATATATTTTAAATTCAGTCTACTGAGGTTGACAAGAATTCACAATCCCAATGACATATCAAGATATGAATCATCTTTAACCAGAGAAACAGTCTTACAGTTATGCTTAAATATAGGCTACACTGCTGTACTTATGAATTTTATAATGCATGTTTACTATAAGCAAATCTTTCTACATTCCTTCTCGTATTAAAACCTTCTCTTTTTCCTTTTCTAAGTGTAAGCAACACAAAAACAAGATGAAAACCCATATGTTAGTTAGCTTGTATAATTTATGTTTGGATATTATTTCTCTGGTTTACTTAGGGTAGATTATTTAAAAGTTATTATAAAACGTATAGCAGTGTCATATGTATGTAATTATATACATTTTAAAAGTCCTGAAAAGGTGAAGTGTAACTTATGTAAGCTTAAAACAATCCTATAAATAGAAAGATTTGGTTTATATACAATATTATTTAACACACTAACAATCCACAGTGAATTGTAAAGTCAGATGACAATGCTGCAGTCAGCATAATCAAACTGATATAGATAACAGTAGGGTATTGAGCAAGTTTCCTTTTCTGAGTTAACAGACTGAGAAACATTTAGTTAAGTAACTCAATCTGTATTACACTAAAACTGTTTTAAAAGTTTCACTTGTATGTGATCTTATTTTAATGTTCAAAGTTACCTTTTACAGGTGGTTGTAGCCTTAGATGTATTGCCTTTATCTAATGCCATGACTGCTCTATCAGTGTAAAAGGACCACAAAACTCTATGACTTACATCATCCTTCATAGACTAACAAGAAACATCAACAAATACAGAAACTGTAATCAGCAACTTTTACTTATATACGACTTCTATTCTTATGGTTTGCAGATAAATGTCAGTGTGGAATGATATTTGGACTACTGAATGAAATTCCCTCCTCTTATCAGACTATTTGTTTTTGTGACAGAAAACTTTTAGATCAATTAATTGTTTGTAATGAAATGAAATCTGTAAAGCAAAACTGTTTTTTTTTTATTTTTACTGTATGTTTTACTACATCATTAAATTATAATCTGTGGTAAACTATCAATACACTTAGAGTGAAACAGTATAAGTGTCACTTTAAGAGCTTAGAATGATAAAACAACTATATCTGAGTGATGTAAAGCAGTGACATCACCATGCTTCTTTTACTTTCATTTTAGTGCCTCTATTTGACTGTGGGGAAAGTAAACCCAGACTTCAGAATTGCTTCATGAAGCTAGGTGAAGAGTTCTAAAGCAAAACACAGTGTAATCAGCTCACGGTTCCATCTAGAAACTAGAGAATACAATTGTCATGCTTTTGATTCTTTGTGTGTAGCTCAAGCTTCCTGGCTTACTCTGTTCATGTTTATGAAATGTATTACCATATATTTAAAAAAAACTTTCTCTAAGAAAATGATCATAAATACTGTATAAAAGAGTTATTACACATCTTAAAACAAAACATTTCATGTGTACATCATCTACTCTAAAAACTAATTATTTATCTTTATTAAACACATTATTAAAGCTTTGTTAGAAGAGAAACAAGGCTATGAACTATAAATATAACTAAAGAGTCAGTGCAACCAACATTCAAATGACACTATTAGTATCATCTCCAGTCCAACCCAAACACAACTATCCCCAGTTGTTATTCAATTTCTTAGTGTATATTAGGTAACCCATAAGCATTGTTAACAATAATAGCAGTTCCTATACTTATGACTCTATTGTCTATTTGATGTAAGTATTAATGTTGGTTATAAATTCAAAGTAATAAAGACAAATTAATATGAGTTACCTTTTTCTGATGGTATAGAGTGCTGAAGATTTGTTTCCCTATCCATAAACTGCAGGCGCTTAAGTCTTTAATAGCCCCTTTTTTCAAAAAAATAAACTTTGCCTCAGATACCGTGCCAATATTTATATGTTATGGGACAATGCTGAGGATGAGATACACTCTTTTGTAAAATATTTAAATAACACCACAGATTTTTTACAATTTACTTACACTTGAAATAGAGAGAAGATTAATTACTTCAACACACACATATATCCTATACAGCAGCAAGGTTTAAATATAATGTTTACAGGAAAGCAACATTATGCAATTGCTACTTACATTATACTAGTTGTCACCCCTTTCATAAAAAAGAGCTTAGTGAAAGGACAATGTATCAGTGTGGCCAGAATGACATCTCTTCAACGTGAAGTGAAGGGAGAGTTGGATAAGTCAAAGCAATTTTTTTTGATTAGAGGATACCCTAGCACTTTGGTAACTTCCATTTATGAAGCATTTTTGTGTAGATTGGGGGGATATAAACCACTTTTAGGCATTGGCCTAGAAGGCAATTATTCATCTCAAAATAAGGGGAAGTGTGAGATAGCTTTGGTAGTACAATACAGTAAATATTCTAAGGAACTTAAAGAAATTGTCATGAAAACACTGGAACTTTTTTAAAGTCAGTCCTGTTCTTTATAATATTGTTGGGTCAAACCCACTTTTATTTTTAATGTAGCACCTAATCTGAAAACTTCTTTTGAATATTGTGTCACTCAGTCCCCCTACACTACCACAAAACAAGAGGGAATGACATGCCGTGGGCATTGTAAGCAATGTGGATTTATTGCCAAGAAACAAACTTTTGTGTTAGTGAATATCACAACATCTAGGCATACTTTTCAGAGAGGTAACTGTGCCACACAAGGGGTTGGCCATCTGGCTTTATGCTCAGGCTGTTCTGCATTTTATGTAGGCAAAACCAAGTGTATGTTTAAGACGCATATTTATGAATATACTTACAATATTATTAATAAAAAAGAAAGCAGTGCTCTATATAAACATTCCTTCTTTTAAGATATTTATTTTTGGCATTTTGGAGTATATAGTGCAAAGTCCATGGGGGACTCTGGAAAAATCTATTAACTAAATATGAATTGGTGAGACAGCTTAGATTAGGTGCCACCTTCACACCCATCCTCCCATTTTACAGATGAAGGCCAGTAAGCTTTAGAATTTTCAGTATTTCATGAAGGATTTCCAACATTTTAGTACTCTGCATATTGTAACAATGTTTTTATTCATTAAGTATTCAGTTGTAACATGGTTTTTAGATAATGGTTTATAGTTGACAATTTGTTTCGCACTGTGTTATGATTTGTAGTGTTTAGTCAAAGATTATGTCAAATGTAAAAGTACTGTCACTTTAAGAAAGCAATGGAAATGTAACACACACAAGTTTAATTAGGTAGTAATTAACCTATAGTTAATTCCGTATGTGACTCCGGCAGTATTGTATCTAGCCTCCTCCTTGACTTATCTAAGACTTTGGATACTGTTTCTCATAATCTCCTCTTGTCTAAACTCTCTTATCTTAATCTATCCACCTCCTCTGTCAGCTGGTTCTCCAGTTACCTCTCTGATAGGCAACAAGCCATCAAGTGGAAAAATTGTACATCCTCTTTCCTTAATACTCTAACAGATGTACCACAGGGTTCCTTTACTATTTAACATATTCATAAATGACTTCCATGAGTTTATTCCAAATGCTAAACTCATCCAATATGCAGATGACTCTACAATCATCTACTCCATTGAATTCCTCCCCAAACTTCTGAAATTAACTCAAGAAGCTTTCTCTTCTACCGAGCGCTGGGTATTAAATAATCTCCTAGCACTAAACGCTTCTAAATCCAAAATCATGATATTCATCCCCTCAAAATGTATCAAAATAGACCAGAACTCTTTCTCTATAACTAGCCAAAGCAAAACCTCTATTGAAATCATCCCTCACACAAAGTTACTTGGTGTCCTTATTGATGAACAATTAAAATTTGACATTCATCTACAAACAAACAAAGAAAACCCACCAAAAACTAGGCATGCTTTATTGCCACAAGATTATTTTACTCCCTCAACTAAGCATGTCTTTTCTACCACCTAACTTATTCCCTCCCTCTTGTAGAACACCCACATCCTTACTAATATCCAATCCAGTCTAAATACAAAATTAACTTACTACTATAACAAAATCTCAAAGTTTGCCTCCGGATTCAAATCCTCCACCCACCACTGTACTGCCCTCCACAAATTAAATTGGCTTGAACTGCCTATCTATCTCTCCTATATCCAACTTACTAATGCATATAAAGTCATCTTTAAACCCTTTCTCTGCCCCTCCCTTGCCTCCACTCTCAAAATGCATCAGCCTGATAGACTACTCAGGTCAAACAATCAGAACCTGCTCAAAGTACACAAACCTGCGTGTACTCCAGCTAAACTCATGTTATTCTTCTCTCAAGCACAGCTTTGGAATTCTCTCCCACTACATATTTGTACCACCTACAACCATTCAACCTTCAAGACTTTGCTCCATTCTCACCTCTTGTCTCACTGGTAATGCTCCTGCTTTCACCTCATCTGAGTCCCCTCTATTTCACTTAATTTTCCCTGGGTCTATATCAGAACACCGAACATTCAAAATTTCGAGTGTTCTAATATCCTAGGGAAAAAAAATTGCTGTTCCAAAACACATACACACAACACAAGCACACCAAACAGCAATCCACACACATACACCTAAACTCTTACACCTAACCCTACACTAAACTATACATACACCACTAACTATCCACTTATCTTAACCCAAACCCTAACCCTAAGGTCTGTCACTATCGCACAGTAACCTCACCCGCGCCCTAACCCTAACTCATGTACTACGGCCTAACCCTCATGTCCACACAACTGAACACTTACCTGACCCACGCTCTAACCCTAACTCACCTAACCCACTCTAACCCTTACATCCACACAATCGCACACTTACCTGAACCCGACCTGTAACTTTCCACCACAGCGCTGAAAATACTGAAGCAACAGAAATGGACAACCAAATTCTTTCCCTAGGAAAAAATTCAGTTTTCTGTTTCTTTGATATTTTCAGCATTCGCTGAAAATGGGTTGATATTAGAACACTCAAAATTGTGAACATTCGGTGTTCTAATATACACCCTTTTCCCTATCTCTCATCTCAATTACCATTCTTGTAACTCAACTATAACACTGATCCCCACTGTTTATTATCTACCTTATCTCCTGATATATCTTCACTCCTTACTATTTCCTTACATACTCCTACTCTCACTTGACTTATAACCTTGAATTACCTTTTTTTCTCTAAAGATCTTAAAATTGGCTTGTGAAGTTCATTGCCTCTACTGTTTTTAAACCATGCAAAATGTACTTATGTAATAGGTACTACTTTTGCTTGCTCTGTAGAGTATGTTGCGCCATGATTTGCTTTTACAGAGGTCATTTTCCTTTCATTGTATACTGTAATTTTCTTAAACTATGTAACAATGTGTGGTATATGTTTATTTTTTCAATTGTTTAACTGTATAAGGAGTTTTTCTCCCTGGGACTCCATTGAAAATTGACCCTTTTGGCCTAATGGACTATCCTGGAAACAAACTGAAAATAAATAAATAAATAAAATAAATAAATTAGGTATTCTGGGAACAATTCCAAACCCATCTATGTTTTCACAAAAGGTTAATATTTACTCTCAAAATGATGGACAGGTCACCATCTTCACAAACTGACCACTAATTTTTCTCCAATAGTCCCATGAATCTTTGACAATACTTGGAAATCAACAGGAAAATGGTTTTAATTATTTGCCAGAAAAGATATGGAGGGGTTCCACTTTGACTCCTCAGCATAAATGATTAATTATAGGGGAGGGTCATACATATTTTTATGAATTGTGGGGATGACAAAAATCATGTGGATGTGTGGTTTAGAACATTATAAAAAGAAGCAAACAATCTTGTAATGCCAAACCAATGGCTCTGTATGCCTGGTGTACCTCATTTAAAGAAAAAGTCTAGTAAAGGGTATCATTTAGTATCATATTCAACATTCTCCCTTTGTAATATCATGAGTTCATTAGTATCATGCCCATCTTTGTAAAGTTTCATGACCCTGATATACCTGGTTATTGGACAAGTCCTTTAAAATAATAAATTCTGTCTTGTTTAAGTTGTAATTCCTTTGTTTAGGTTTTTCATGTGATAGCTTCTTAAATTTCTTAATACAAATCCTTTCAGACAAGGGTAAACATTGGATGAGAGGGGGTTTCCACTTAGATCATCTTATCAGTGAAAAATCAATACTATTACCATAAAGGTTGTCAGGAAACAATAACTGAAAGTTCAGCTTTCTTAAATACATTTTAATTCAACAATGATTATACTATATTAGTCACTAGTGCAATGAATGACAAGAAAAGTACTGCACTCCATTAATGAGATTCATAACTATGACAGAAGCAAGATTGCAGGTAGAAAATGTCTTGCATATTGCTATATTTACTCTAAGGCAAGCATCATGGGCCAAATAAGACATAATGATCCTGTCACAGCCTAGTGTGGTGCCTTCCTGTGAGAATGACCCTACTGAGCCAAATAGGTCTAGTTGGCCTAGCCCGGCCCTGCTCAAAAAATAATTTCCCAGCCAGGCTCACACATATAATGAATAGAATGACTATCTCACCTAAATGATAATCTAAAAATCTAGCCTCTAATAAATCAGATTCTATCTTGGCCTCTGACTTTCATCACTCTGCACTTAAAATACTTTGTTATGCCCTCCAAGCTATTCTAAATAAGAATGCCCCCACCCCATAAATATACTTATTTAGAATATGGGGGCATATGATAGAAGTCCCCATGTTTTGTTTTTGAAGTCCCTAACCACAGCTGATCATTAGTTTGCTCAGTGTCCATCTGTATATTTCTTGGACACTATGTACAGCCAAACATGTTAATGCAATAACAGCAAATGTGCTTTCTCTCTTAGTTTCATCAGTACCTGGTGAAGCTAAGAGTGAAAATGAGTTTGCTGTTATATTAAACTGTTTGTGGGTACATGGTGCCTTAGATTTCATGATTTTGTCATTTGGATTGCATTTTGCATGATTCTGGACTTTATACTTGTGATTTTTGTTGGTGTTGTTATCTGTATATCTCTACCCTGCTTGCCTGTCCTGTATGACATACTCTGGTTGGAGCCAGTGACTGGGAGAGAATGAGAATTGGAAACATAGGGAAGATGACTGGGCAAACCTTCTCACCTGGTACTACCATATTGGTGGAGCAGCCAGAACATCAGGAAAGAATTGAGAGCCTAATGGATGGGAAGAAAGACAGGCTGGATACCTGCATCATCATCCTCTAATGCTTGTTTAGGCTATTCCATGCTAATCCATGCTACCCCACCCTGAGTGTTGACATCACATTTGTTATTAGATTGGGCTGGCTTTGAGGGGTGGTTTGAGAAAGTGACTGCCCCAGACCCTGAGCACTCATGCATCCTCTGTCCTCTTCAAAGCTTAATCTAGCAATCCATATGAACTCCATTCTCTGCCAGGTGTCAGGGATCGATCTTCCCATCCTGTTGCCTCCCACTAGGATAGGCACACGCATCCTCCCTATCATCCCAGCCTATGTCATCAAACACCTGAGCTGCTAATCTAACTTGGAGTGCCTAGGTCACAGTCAAGGCTTCATCCATCTATACTACCAGTTCAGGCTACAGTCCATATGCTGGGGAAGGGGGGTGCAAGGAGGTCTAACGCCTGCAAAAAAATGTGTTTGTGCAGTATGTTTTCTCATTGCTTGTTGTGGTTGCATTTTTCTGCATTTTAAATATTTTAGTTGTGATGTCTTGTGCTCCAACACTGTGGGAGTCAGTATTTCATTATAGATCCCCCTGCAAACCTTCTGAGTGCTAAACCACTTGACAAAAGTAGATGATCAGTGTCCTACTAGAATGTCTCGTCTTACTGCCATTTGCCCACCTCTAACACATTATTCTGCAGAGAATGAGTGGTCGTACTTTATTTTGCACTCCTGGAATAATGCTATAGTTATGTAGGTATGATTCTGATGGGTCTACTACAAGTGCTCACATGCTAGTAGCTTGTGAAACACTTGCTCACTGCTACTTACTCTAAACATGCCCTAACATCCACTTACCCAATCCAATTTATTACATATCTCTCCCACCACTAGCCCCTGTTGAACTGCATTACCCACAAGAACCATTACTCTAATCATACAACTCCCACCTAGACCTTAACCCTAACCATAGCACTCCTTTCCCTAAATCTGAGGTCCCAGGTTGATCTTTCAACCTAAATGTCCATTCCCTTCCCTAAACATAAAACTTATGATAACTCTCGAATCTTAAAACTCCACTTCCACCCCCTAGCCCTAAAGACCCCTTCCACTATCTAAACTTAAAACTCCCACCGTCCCTAATTCTAAAGTCTACAATTGCTCACTAACCCTAAAACTCTGATCTTTAAACATAAAACTCATTTCTTCCTTCCTAAACCTAAACTTCACAGTACTCCATAATCCTAAATTATCCTGCTGCTCCTTTAATCTAAAGGTCTCCCTTTTATAAAACCAAATCCCACTTCTGAGCACTACCTGAAACCCTCACATATGCTCGCACCCATTTGACTGCCTCCCCCCCCCTCCCCAGCTGCTAGAATTATCTTGTCTGAACATGACTAGTGTGTTTGGGTAAGATGTGGTAACTCCTCACGCTCTCTCTCTCTCTCTCTCAGTGCACAGCTGATGCACCTCACTGAAAATGCAAGAAAATCTGGGATGAGCAGCTGGCCAAGTGAGATACAAGATGTCCAAGTCCCTGACTGTGAGACAGTGGTGTTCAAGTGCCCTGGGCTTGGGTGCTTCTAGTTTACTTATCTATTAGTACTGACGTGTGGCCCATCTTATATAAAGAAAATGAGCATCACATGTATAGTCTTTAAGATTTTAACCAACATCTTTCTCTTTCTTCAATAATTCATAAACTTTTTCTTATAAGCTTGCCATATTTATTAGGCCTATGACATCAAAAAACACTAATTAACTCTAATACTACAAATGCCTGCACAATACTTCTATTTTAGGACTCTCTACAATGGCATTACATACAGATAATTAATGAATTATAGAGTCAAGTTCTACTTTTATAGTGTCTTTGTTGTTCTAACAGTTTTTCCCCATCTTTACAACACTATATATATATATATATATATATATATATATATATATATATATATATATATATAAATATGCCCTTACCTGTGTCTATAAGTTTGGTGAAACAAATCACAGACTTACATATATACTCTAAAACAATTACTACTAACTGATAATTTTTAGTAAAATCCTTTTGTTCATGAATCAAAAGATACAAATAAGAACACTTTTATATCTAAGGTGACATAAAACTGAAAGGTAAGTGGCAAAAAGGTGAAGGAAGGTGAACAAATTTCAAACTTTTAAAATGGTGATCAATGACCGCCACAAAAAATCTGCAACCTTGACTATTTTATATTAAAATGTAAATAGACCTTTTCATTGTAGATACAGATAAGGCTCTTTAAGTGTTTCAGAAAATTGCTTTTGGATGTTATGTGCAACAAGAGCATTATTTAATTTTAGAAGCTGATATTGCCATTGTGTTAAAGGTATAGGTAAAGCTTTCTATTTCATCCAAATGTATACACACTGTTTTATGTTTTAATGTCAAGTACTGAATCTAAAGGATAGCTTATTTTGCAGGGCTTTATTAGACATTACATAGTTGCAAAGGTTTATTTTCTATTTTATTAATACGCACTGCCCTCAAGCAAAGTCAGAAAGGATAACATTGTTTACCTGTAGGAGACCTTATTTGCACTCAGCTATGTTCACTGTTTTATTAGGGATTTTAACTGCTCTCTTTGGATTTCAAGTTGAGGAAAAGGTGAAAATATAGCAACAAAGATTTACATGGTGCTGCAAAGAAACTGTATATTTTGTGAACATCATGTACTAACACATATTTTAAACAACCCTGTTATCCATAAGTTAGGGAATATGTAACACAAGAATAGGCTGTGATTCTTCAATGCTATTCTTAAGGATAGTGATGTGGACATGTGTTCTAATACTGTCTTTGCTCATCTAGCAATCCTTTGTAAGAACAGGAAAAAATGTTGAAATGTCACACTGATCTAAGCTATTGAAGAATGCACTCTAGTTCTACTAAGGTCATACGGGGTTATTGAATACATACATATTTTTTTGTTTCTGCTTCACAATTGAAATAATAATAGCTGCAAAAGTAAGTAAACAACAGGGAACATTAGGAATGGTGGGGCACATGAGAATCTTTTAAAACAGCATAAAAAGGTAAAATAGGTAAAACAATACAGCAGAGATTCAGACAGATGTAAAGACAGATAAGAATGAGCTGTGCAAAGAAGGGCAGTGAACAGTGTACATGATAATGATGATGATGATGATGCAGTCAGAAAAAACCTTTGCCTCTTTCAACACCCCTGTAGCCAGTCAAACGAGTCAAGAGAGGTCGTCAGTTGCTTGTGAACAACACTGCCACCTACTGACTGGAAGCACACAAGTAACGTACAACGCATTCTTTTGAATGGGCAGAACTGGAGCATAATTGTTTCCTGCACTCCAAAAGCAAACCCAAGTATCAACATGCTGCAAATCCCACAAGCATTGCAACCTAATCCCAGCATCCCCCACCCATTTTATTTTGTCACTTTCTGAGTATTAGAAAAGGTGCACTTTAAAAAAAAATCAAGACATCACTTTCTACGTTTCCCAATTACTGTACATTTGCAAGATCAATACGAGTATGGCAATGTTTGAATACCAAAACGTCAATCTCAAATGATAAGATGTATACAAATTCAAAATGCAAAAATGGCCAGACATACACATTGAATGTTGAAAATGCTAAAAGTGTACAAAGCATTGAACACACATGTTTATTTAGCCCCACGCAACCATAGTAAAATGAGACTATGCACCATTTTCTCTAAAAGTAACTGTAACATAACCCACATAATAATCTGACAGCAAATATGCTGTGCTAAAACAAGAGAAACCCTCTAATTTTAGCTTATGTCTATTGTTTTCACTGGTTATGTCTTATAAAACAACTTAAGAAATATAAAATATCAAAAATTAAATAAATCCTGCCTGATGAACATACATAGAATCCAGACATATTACTGCTTCTCAAAGTCTAATGGTGAGACTCATACATGTAGCACAAAGTGCAAAAGAGCTAGTAGTCTGGGAAAAGTAATAAAAAGCCCAAATTTCGTTCATAATAAGCAGTGCACCAAGCCAGCCCTGGATTTGATCTTTGCAACATCATACAGAGAATGCCCATGGTGTTGAGATTGTAACTAAATGAGTAGGAACTCATGAATAGCACTGTTAATGTACTTCAAAGGCAGCTGTACTGAAGACTATGGCCATCATCTAACAAAAACACTGGAGCACTGATGGAACCCTCTACCAACAGATATTATTCAGCTAGGACTCATGAAGATATACAGCACCTTCCCTACTTGTTGTGAAAGTACTCCAACCTATATGCAATCCCAAATATATAAAGTTCCATAAAGAGAAGATAACATGCACAAGTACAGGCATATATTTGATACAGCTTATGACTCTGCATATGGAGTTGCACACATATACCTGACTACAGTCTAGGTAGAAATACAAAAAAAAAAAATGAAAGCATAGTCCTATAGTAAAACACTATTCATTTTGCTACAGTACATTACTCAATTGTGGAAGTATGGGTTGACCTACATACACAAAAAGCCAAAAGGGTTTGAAAACATAGCTGCACAGTGGCATCATACAGTGAGAACATGTACATAATGATGGTGTATGTGTATTATTCTATGTCATATATATGCATTAATACTTGTATTAATCTATGTATTTACATTATTTACATAATATTGTAATATGATGTCAGTTTTCACCTATATACATATATTTTCTGTTCTTTCATTTGTGGAGCTTTTCTCCCCAGGCCTCTGCTGAAAAAAGATAAAATTATCCATTTGTACTTTCCCAGTAAACAAATGTTAATGAATAAATAATACTGAAAGAACTGATAAGACTGTAGTATGCTGGCATTAAATTGAAACAATTGAAATGAGACTGGAATGAAAGTCTTTATCTGTTAATTACCCAAACTTGTGCTGCACATGTTCTAGTATCTCCTTTATGGGCCAAGCCTTTTTGTACTTTTCAGAATAAATTCTGCACATGCTGTAGTTCAGTTAATAATGCTTTATTAGATGTTAGCAATATCCGAATACTGTCTTTGCTAACAGTGCTGATAAACAATAATAGTCTGTAGAAATGCTGGGATGCTGGTTAGTAATAAGAGTGCTGCTAAATATATCCCAAGTTTCTGTATGTATATTCTGATTCTCCTGAATAATATCAGCTGAAACAGTCTTCACCTCCTGATTAGTATGAATATTTGACCTGACTTCTGTACTCAGGTTTTAGTCTCAGGTTTCAGTCTCTGTACTGCAAAAGACCTACTGCATATTAGTCCAACTGCTAACTTTAACTGACTGTGTCTGAAGTATAGCCTAATAATTATACCAAAACCCTGTAATGTTGTAAATGCCTCTTTAGCGTCTTTAGCCTTGGTTTTCAAGCCTTGTCTTGCATGTGCTTCACAATGCCTTTATCTAGCATTCCATTGCAAGTGCACATATCCTTCCCTTGAGAAAGGAACATTCTGTAGCTTTCCCTTGAAACTGTTATTTCTGCACATCTCATGCTTACTGTCTTTCCCTGAAAATAAATGCATACATAAAAATACAAGTCTGACTCTCCCCGCGATTCATCAAGCTCCATGCAAAAATAGTGTTATTCTTGCACAGAGCATTCCGTGGCTGTCTAGGAGATCAGTGCGCCCTGCATATTCATGATGGCATGCTGCTGTCTACACTAGACAGCCACAAAACAAGAACAAGTGCAGGGGGCATGTCTGAGCACTGCTCACACAGTACGCACACCCCCTGTACTCTAGAATTGCCGTACAGCAATTCTAAAGTTAGTAATAGTGTCTGCGGATACTGTTATCACAAGATAACAGTGTCCATGGACAAAATACATAAGTACAGCCCCCCCACACACACACAACATAAAAACAACTGTCCAGATCATCGCAGAATGTCCAGAGCGTTCCCTCATATTTTTGGCTTTTTTTTTTCATAAAATGTTTCCTGTCTGTGAAAGCAGTGGGACGATCTAAGGGGATAATTATGTTAAAATTTAAGGGATTATTATTGGGTTATTGGGATGATCTTAAACTTTTTAATTGTTTTCCATCCCCAGTAAAGTTTAAGTGTAGCTGAGTGGGTGTGCGCGTAGTGCAGCTATGCTCAGCCTAGCTTGCACATCCCAATGAGCTACACAGAAATGTAGAGCCAGACTAGCAAAAATGAAACAGCATAGTGGTCAGAGCTTTCACTTGGCATGCAGTCATTCACAGTTCACACACCAATGCAGTCCATTAATTTTTATTTGTGAAAACAGCAGTAAAAGTATATTTATTCAAAATAGGTAGTGAACAATATATATTTGTTTACCAGAGTAGTGTAGCAGGTCCAAATGTGAGGTATCAATGTAGTACAGATGTGAAACCCCCACATAAATACAAGAGTCCCATAGAGTATAGCTACAAAAGAATGTAATGTAGTGAAAGTACGTAAAATGAGAATAATAATAATAATAATAATAATAATAATGATAATAATAATTATAATAATTATAATAATTAATAATATTAATGATAGTCCATAAAATAACAGCTGAGCAATCCTAAACTGAACTCAGCTGTGCTTAGCTGGAGTAAGGATTGCTGAAATATGTATGCTTAGCAAGAATTAGTGTAGCTAAGCAGATTTGCACACTGGTGCTATTGAGCAGGTCTCATTCAAACCAGGCCAATGATGTGAGTTTAACCTAAGTTGTCACAGCAGCCCCAACTCTTTAAGTAGTAATGAAAAAGGGCCCCCTCGGGAGTCGGTCCTAATTGAGTCAATGACTCAAATCTGAACCCATGTCCTGGGTGGTCCTTACAATGTCTAGCAAGAGGACTCTCTTGTTTACATTTACTGATGTAATAGGTGTGCTCATACACCCTATATTTTAGTCTGCAGTCCGTCTTGTCAATGTAATATGCTGGGCAACTATGACACTGTGCTAGGTAGGCTATTAATTTTGAATTACAGTTATATTTCTCTTTCGTATAGTAATATCTACCTCTTATTGTAATATCTGCAGTGGTGGTGCTGCGGTAGCGTTGTCGCCTCACAGTAAGACACTGTCCTGTTCGACTCTCAGCTACAGTGTCTTCTGCATGGAGACATGCATGAATGGGCATACCTTTGTTGAAGGTTGTGCGTTAGGGCTGGCAACTCAGCATGTAAAAATCAACTGCCAATCATTAGCGGACCGGAGTTCCGCTGTGGCGACCCCTAACTGGGAAAAGCCGAAAGACACAACAACATTGTAAATTTAATACCTGTGTCTATAAATTTACATTGGTTACATGCTTCACATTTGTATATCCCTGGGAATGTTTTACCTCTAACTTTATTATTTTCCAACATTGATTTAAGGTTCTGTCCTTTTCTATGTGTTAAGATTGGATGGTCCCCTATTTTATCTATGAGGTCCCTATCATTGGTTAAAAGTTCCCAGTTTTTGGACAAGATGTTTCTGATAGCTGAAAAGTCAGTGTTGAACATAAAAGTGAAGCTAAGTTTATAATGAGCTCCTGGTGATTTGACATCTATCAATGGCACATCTCTTGCTTCTACTCCAGTCTCTGAGTTCAAGTTGGTATTAGTGGAAACTCCTTCATAAATCAAAAACAGGTTCGAGAAATCAGCAACACAGTCCAAAAACGATCAAGTAACACTGTTTATTCCACTGTTTTAAGCGCTTTTCATCAGCCTGATAGCAAAACTTCTTCAGAAACAGTTACAGCAATAAAAAACCTTCCTTTTAACTAAAACAGGTGATCAGCATTCACCAATTGCATTACTATGTTCTGCTTAGATAAGCACAATTTAAAATTAAAGTGAAGACTACTAATAACCAAAAATAGGACATCAAGATAAGTCGAAACATTTAAAAATATGAACATATCAACAACAACAGCCACAAGATACATATATAAAACCATTGGAAGTTATTTTAAGTAATTCAACCATTACCTAAAGGATATGAATTTGACAAAAAATGACTCATCTCCGCAAGCTCTTTAGTTTAAGAATGCTACTAATTGAGCATGAGTCATTCAACCCAGGGAAATTGTAGGCATTCAGCCTCACCTGCCAAGTTAATTCCAGTTCTTCAAGTTTGAGTGGTCTAGGGCCACCCCTAATGTCATACTTGGCTTGATCGATAATAATAAATTTAAACGTATGTTCTTTATTAGAAATAATATGTTTAGCCAATGCGTTCTCTAGTTTACATTTATTAATAGCATATTGGTGTTCATAAATTCTGTCACGGAGCCTCCGCTCCATCTTTCCTATATGGAAAGCAGGACAGAATGTGCACCTAGCCAAGTAAACTACAAAAGATGAATTACAATTGAATCTGCCTTTCAATTTATAAGTTGAACCATTAACTTTAAACAAATTGGTGACTTCAACAAGTTTACAGTAGTTACAGTTTTGACATTTATTCATCCCAGTATTTCATACTACTGGGGTGTATTGCTGTTCTAACAGGGTTTTAAGGTTCCTCCCTCTTCTAAATGTCACCCTAGGGGTCTCACCTACTTTGACATAAATATTAGGATACATCTTAAACAGGTCCCAATTTTTCTGTAATATGTCCAAACATGAATAACTGTGTGAATTGAATGTAGTAATAAAGGACAATGTGACATTCTTGTCCTCTAAAGCCAATACTCTATTGGTCGTATCTAGCTGTTCATCTAGTACATTGTGCATACTAGACAGTGTCAGTAGTGATTTAACACAATGTAAAGGAATGTATACCCTATCCACTCTCTTAGTGGTAACCTCTTGGATTAGAGCACCCAGGAGGGGCTCTGGGTATACACGATGCAAAAACATGCTTTTTAAAACAGCACATTCATCATAAAAGTCTTCGTCCAGACTGGTTATTCTAGAGGCCCTCACTAACTGGCCCTTAATGACTGACCTCTTTTGGTGGAAGGGATGGCTACTAGTAAAATGAAGGAACATATTGGCATACATATTTTTTCTGAATATCCGTGCTACATAGCTATTGATAGTGTAATTTTTCACTAAGCAAATATCTAAATATGCTATAGTATCAGTATTAAATGTAGAGGTGAATTGTAGAAACTGCGTGGTGCTGTTAAAATATTCCAACACGTGTTCACTATCTCACTCATCTCCATTAATAAGAATGAAGATGTCGTCCAGGTATCTTGTATAGAAAACAAAGGAATCACAACGTGTGTTATTGCTGAACATGTATTCTGATTCCCAGTAAGCCATGACCAGATTTGCAACACTAGCTCTGCACGGTGATCCCATCGCTACCCCTACTTTTTGCAGAAAAAAATGGTCTTGGAACATAAAATAATTGTTGGAAAGTACCAAATCTGTAAGTTCCATGACCAAACTAATTTCTGCAGCTGTAGCATTGTGTTTCTTTAACATGAGAGCCACCCACTCTATAGCTACCTCGTGGGGGATACAAGTGTAGAGGTCTCTCACATCAATTGTGAGAAAGTTGAAATTCACATTGAACTCTAAGGCCTCAATCTTTTTCATGAAAGACCATGAATCCTTACATATTTGAGACTCATGACATAGATCCTTTTGTAAAATGGCATCAACCACTTTAGCACACGAGTATGTTGGTGAACCTCTACTATCCACTAATGGTCTCAAAGGGGATTCTCAATACACTTGTGAATTTTGGGGATACCAAAAATACACAGATATCTAGGGTACAAAGTTGTCAAATAATTATAAATCTTCTGGTCAATTCTACCTTCAATAAATAAGTCTTCTATACAGTTCTTGATAGAACTATAAGCTTTATTTACCTCTGAACGTGAGCTAATAGTGTATGCATCGGTGTTCAGCAGTGCGTTCATACGTTGCTGATAATCTAAGTTATTAAATACAACCAACCCTCCACCTTTATCTGGTTTACAAAACCGCAGTCCTTGTGACTTGATGAAGTGTAAATATTCATATTCATCCCTACTGATGTTATTAGCCACTCTGTGTTTAAACCCTACCTTAATGGCATGCCTGATGTCCAGTTCACAAGGCTTCTCAAACAGATCCAATAGAGGATGCAGTGGAGGGTTATATATACTAGGAATATAGAAGTTGTCAGGGTTACCAGTATTCAATAGATCACCCATAATTAAATTAAAATTCAACTTTGTAGTGTATGTTTTGATGTCCACAATAGTATCTACAATGTTCAGTTCTTGGGAAGGAACAAAAGTCAAACCTTTACACAGAAAGTCGACAATGTCCATATTGAACTCTATAGCAGTAAAATTATAGAGCTTAAAATCCCCTGATTTATTCAAGATGATCTCCGGGTGTTGATGAACAATTTGGTGGACAGCCATTGGATGGCAGTCTTGATTTAGAGCCTGGTGGTCATGCATTATGGTTTCCTGATAGCAACTATGAATAACATCATTTGAAAGAGATAAAAGAGGTGATAAATTAGGTGATAAAACTCCTTCATAGCAATGGCCCATCAAGATAGGTTTAAATTTACCTTGTTGTCATTTAAAATCAACTTCATCTATCAGTTCCTCTAATAGTTCCCTAGGGTAGCCTCTTTTTAAGAACATTGTTTTCAGTGTCTTACATTCGTCTTCAAATTCTTCTTGTTCTGTCATCATCCTAGCTGCTCGTACCAGTTGCCCTTTAACCACTGATCTCTTTTGGTGGTATCGGTGTGCACTGGTGTAGTGGAGAAAGCAGTTGGAGTATGTCTTCTTTCTAAAAATGTGTGCTCGATACTGTTGATGTGTGTAATCCTTTTACAGTTCAACATGTAAATAGTTGATAGTATCCCTATTGAGTTGACTAGTAAATCTTAAAAAGTTAGTTGAGTTGTTGAGTATATCGATTAGTTTAAGTGCTAGTGTGGAATCTCCCTTGATGATCATAAATATGTCATCCAAGAAGCGAGTATAATAAAATAAGTGTTGGTTAACTTCAGTGTTGTCTAAGATTACTCTGTGTTCCCAATGGGCCAACACTAAATTTGCAAAACTCGCTCCACAGGGAGATCCCATCGCTACCCCTATTTTTTGTAAATAAAAATGGTTGATGAACATAACGAAGTTGTTTTCTAGCACTATCCCCAGTAGTTCTTCCACTAATCTCATTTCATTATGGTCTGCTCCCTTAGATCTAATGTGGTCTATCACCCACTGGGTTCCTGTGCCTTGTGGTATAACTGTGTATAAATCACAAACATCAATTTGTCATGAAATTATATTCCCCTTTAAAATCCAAGTTATTGATGTTGTCTAAAAATGACCAAGGATCTTTATAGATTTGTGGTTCGAGTGCTACATATGTTTTCAATATGCTGTCAACAACCTTTGCATAGGGGTACATGATGGATTGCATAGCATCCACTAGAGCACAGATAGGGGGATTTTCCTGGTTCTTGTGAATTTTTGGGACTCCATATAGTACTGGCATTTTGGAGGAGGCCATCGTTAAGTAATTTAACATATTCAAATCTATTAATGCATCGATGAACAGGTCATTAATAAATGTTCTTATTCTGTTATAGGCTATATTCACCTCATTTAAGCTTACTGCTGTGTATGCTTCCCCTTCTAACACTTTATTCATACATGTGTTGTAGTCCTCTACCTCCATCAGTACTAATCCTCCCCTTATCTGGTTTCATCAATCGTACCGGGAGGTATTGGAAGTTCTTTAAAGAGTCCCTTTATTTTTTGTTTAAATTCATTAAAGTATTGTAATTAGACCTGTGTGGTGGGTTGTTTATAGTTCTAAAGTGCATCTCACACAGTCTTTCAAAAAGTAGAAGGGTTGGGTGAATAGGTGGATTAAAAGTACTAGGGACTTGTATCTGTTCTATAATCTGATTTGAGTTGTTTCCCATTAAAATACACAAGTTCAGTTTTCTTATGTACATATTTAAATTTATCAGGAGTCTTGCTATATCCACTTTGTATGAGGGAACAAAGGTCAGGCCCTTAGCTAGGACTTCCACGAGTAAGGGGTTTAATTGGACATCTGTAAAATTAAAAATGTTAAAATCCCCTTCTGTGTTTGTTACTATATTACATTTTTTGTTATTCACCATAGTGACAGCATTATCGATGTTCGTATAAAAATTAAAGTCACAGTCAGAGTCAGAACAGGTAACTGGATAAAGACTTACCCCTTCATCGGCCCCACATTCTACTTCCTCTTCTTCTTGTTCCTTCATGTATTGTAAACCCTCCGTTGGTTCTGTTGTTGTTTGTTGTGTTTGCATTTGAAATAAATGAAATGTAGACTTTTTATATAGACATGCAAACAATAATACACCGAATCAATTCTAATTTTAATTTTAACATGATATTTAATTGTTGCAATACTATTCAGTGTTGACTGTTGTTCCGTTCTTCAAAATATAAACACTTGAGTAATACAACTTTTAGAAGGGCTTATTAGGCATCGAAGGGTGTGTCTATATAAATGAGGGTTGTTTGAATTGTACTTGTCTGAAGAAGTTTAGCCTATGAGCTAAACGAAA
>NC_056731.1:422217405-422283717 GCF_019279795.1 Protopterus annectens
GACCAATCGCAATACCCGTACACTGTTGGGCACCCAGTAGTACTGCTGCTTGGGTTAAAACACCACTGTCCAAGGCCAAGAATACAGCTTCTATTGGACTAGCAATATCCCTGGCTGTATTCTGCATGAAAAACAGAGTGAACTGGCACCTCTCCTGTGTGCCCTGTCTAATCATAGCCTCACCTCAGGCTGTTTCCCTACTGACTTGTGCACTGCTACAGTCATCCCTCTCCACAAAGGAGGAGTGGCTGCAGACCCTGGGAAGTATCACCCCATTAGCCTGACAAGGCTGTCATGCAAAGCTATGGAACACATCATCATGGACCTAAGAAACAGGGATATGGGAATCTCCAAACTCAGGATCCCACACAGTTTGCTTTTGTGAAGGGTAGATCATGCCTGTTCAATCAACCTGATCAACTTCTTTGAGTCAGTCACCAGAGCTGTGGATGAAAGCAAGGTGGTTCATACAGCCTACCTCAATCTGGCCAAGCCCTTTGATAACATTCCCACTTAGGAATCATGGATAAACTCACTAAGCTATGCATCAACCCCTATAACAGTAGGTGAGTTGCAAACTGTCTCACAGATAGAACTCACAGTGTGAAAGTAGCTGACCCCAAGTCAGACTGTCGACCAGTCATGACTGGAGTTCCACACGGTTTGGTCCTGGGTCCCCTCCAGCTTGGTATCAACTACTCTGAAGTCCATGCCAACATGAAGGGACTTTGGTTGACAATGTTTGCAGACGATTGCAAGTTGAAAGCTATTAAGTACCCAACTAATGTTGACATCCTACAGAAAGGCCTCACTGAAACCAATGAATGGTGTTGGAGCCATGGCCTTAAGCTCAATGTCAAAGAATGTGTTGTCATCCGCCTTTGGGACGTCAGGCACTACAGAGATGTTACAGCACCAAAAATAAGACACCAGTGTGAAAGTGCATACCCACAACCAATCCCACCACAGTCACAGTCACATACCGGTAGGTCAGGTGAACAGTAGAGTATACGGACTGTGCGAAGAAATACATAATAGTTTTCCAGTTACATACTACCCCTACATATAGTGGCACAATTCTCAGTGTAATCTGAATCCTGACCATGGTACAGGACATGTCTCAGTCTACCCCTACAAAGGCATACAGCCAATAGACCAGCAGACACTGGAGCAGCATGCACAGTTTGATAAAAAAGGAGCATAACACTTACATCTACCCCCCTCCATACACAGAGGAAATAACATATACACATGACATGTGTACACAATCCTGATAGTTCACCTTAGAATGTACAGGCTCAGGACTGATACCTATGGCCTCTTCCCTGTAACATGTATGTGGGTCTTCTACATAACTGGTAGGAGGAATGAAGGCAAGAAATAATGATACTAAATACGTCTGAGCCTTATAGTGCATGACATCTGGACAAAGCCTGACATAATTTGGGGACAGAGGCACAAACACAGGCATAGACTGGACATATTGATGCCAGAAATTTAGACAGTTGCTGATGTTACTGGGTTTGTTGTAACATATCCTTTATGAGGAATATGAAGTCAGAAATACCAATGGATTTTAGTATTTACTGACTGCATTCTCCAGAGTCCCTGATTGATTTTCCAAGGACAACAACTGTCTGGGAAACAGAGAAAACATAGCAGGCAAACATGTGGCCAGTCTGTGGACACATGCCAGTGGAGAGGTATGTCAGAGACATATCACTGTCAGACATGAAGTCACTCACTAAATGCATGTCCACACAAACCTTGTCAACCTATCAACCACCATGTGTATAACAGCACTGATGATGACATAGAATCTGTTCACAGTTCTGGAGATATATCCCCCATGTTGTTGTGCTGTCTCCAAATATCATGTCCTGTGAAGTATTCTCACCTACTGTCTGTGAATCTGTAGCCCACCACCTCTGTAATGTCCCTCACATAGGCAAGGAAAAAGGCCAAGGCCCACATGAAAGACACCCCATTTGTTCGAGCTAGCAGCAGTGTCCAGACCCAGAGCACAAAACTATGTGGGCACCTACATAGTTGTATGGCCTTAACAATACCTGACATCTGCACATCTGCAAAGAGGACAGACAGAAAGTGGACAGCAAACATGTTATGCATTAGGATGAATGTCTGAAGGATAGATGTCTGAAACTGAAATGTATGCCATTACTACATGACAGCAGTCCTCAATGACATGGCCAAAAAACATAGTATTCTACAGTTAATAAAATAATATCATATTAATATCCAATAGGAGATACATAAAAGCATACAGCTGAAACACCAAGAATAAGATAGTGTAGTACTCAGAGTCCCACCTCTGCATGCAGAGGTGCATGTTTGAAGTACTACAATAGGCAATCTAATTTTACATGGAAAAGCAGTGCTAACAGTACTAATTTCATAATACAATATGTGTGTAATCATATTCATCAACCAGTGTACTGTAGCTGGTGTAACATGCAAGTGTGAGTGCATATAATCTGTGATACTACCCATGTATAAAAAAATAGAAAAAAAAGTGATACTACCCAGGTATACCCAAACTGTCTCATACAGTATAGTCACACCACTTGCTATTGTAATGAGAGCACATAAAAGCATGTTATATACAGGAAATTAAATAAATGTATTACATGATGTCATTACTCTTCTATTTTATGAGACTGGAATGTGAGTAATGGTTACCAGGGCTGATCTATGCTTAGCATGTTTACACATTGCTTAAATGTGAATGATAACCAGTAGTTAGCTCTGCTAAGCATGTCTGGATACTGGTAAGCATTGGTAAGCGAAGCTTACACAGTTTAAGTGCCTATCATTTTAACCGTGTTTTAGCACCGCTTAGCACCTTGCAAACCCACGCAAACCCGCTTACAACTGCTTAAAAGTGCCTTAATCAATCTGTATCCAGCAGCCCTTCTTCTGGCCAGCAACAAAATAATCAGCCATGCTTAGTCTTGATCCCAGGATGCTATACTGCTATACACCATAGTCACAGCACTTTATCACTAGGCCATTTCAGCTGTGAGATGTTAGAATGCTTTTTACAAAATATTATGCAGTACAGTCAGTTTACAATAGGAAAGACACACTGTGCAATCAGGAACAATTATCTACAAATATATACAAGAAAAAATATTTACATATATAGAGGGATAGATATATGTGGAGATACATATATATGTATAACAATATATAGATATATTACCAAGAAATACTGATATATATATATATATATATATATATATATATATATATATATATATATGCATACATGTCTCTAAATGCCCATACAAACAAATGCTGCTGATAGACCACCCAAAACTGGGGCAGCATGCACAGTTGGATACAAAAGGACTCATGTCACTCACATCTGCCCCCCCAGTCCAAATAATGAGTGAACAGTACGTTGCTACAAAATCATGATAGGCCATACACAATGTCCAGACATATACAATGACCTCTTAGCAAAACAGCTACAATGAGTGAAGATAGTAAACAAAAATACAAACTACCAGTAATTCATACAAGTTCATTTTACTCTAATGTCTTTGCCAAAGCCTTCAAGGAGTAACACATTACAAAAAATACTTACCTTAATCTGAGGAAGCAAGTACATTTAAATACACAGTCTCCAATTACATTCCTCATTCAACCCCCTAGGGGATAAAGCATCACATTTAAAAACATACATTGATTCTGTACATAACAGTTGCTCTTTTATGATTGTTTGATCAAACTGAGAAACAGACTTTTTCCAAAACAGTACCTTCAAACTGAAAAAACAGACTTTTTCAAAAGCAGTACCTTGTAACCCACTACACTTAATTACATTAAGTAGCCACATTGCTTTGCAAGAGATGGTTTGCACCTGTCACCCTTAGGCTTTTAAATACTGGCCAAGGCTTTTGCTGCCCCCATAGTGCCTTTTTTAGGCAAGGCTCAAAAGACAAACTCACCACCAGTGGCGGCTGGTGACTTCAAATTAAAGGGGGGCTGCAGGAGACAGCTGAATGGGTGGGGCCAATGGGAAGGGTTATGGCCAACTTTAAAGCAGTGGAGCTATGCTCAAAACCACAATAACTGGAACATTAATTAAATACTCTGCCCTGGGTGCCAAACAGTCATTACGAGAGTCCAATCAAGACAAAATGAAGTGTAGAAGAAAAAATATTTCAATGCATTAGCTACATGACAACTTACTTAATATCTAGATGGAAACACAGGTTGTGAGCATGAAAAAATAAATTACTTTTTAAATACATTACTGGAATGCCAGTCAAAATCAAGTATATAAAAAAAAACAAGCAGCACTCAACTCAAACCACTATTCCTTGCACTGCAGTTCTAATTATAATTTATATTCAGCTTTATAAAATTACCAAGTAACATGCTGAAAGTAGCAATCTCTGTGATAGCCCCACTTGTAAAAATGTTTCTTATCCAAAAAAGACCTTCTGCCTGACAACTATCTACTTGTTTCATGGGGAAGACATGATCAACGTGAAAAATGAACAGCAAACAAGAAACAAGCTCAAGATAAATTGCTTAAAGGATTCCTGCACAAGTTATGGACCACACATGATAGACTGGCATTCCGTTTAGTTTATGGGTAAAGCCTGCAAAGATGACTGCAAGCCTCCAACAAAAGATGACTGCAAGTCTCCCAACAAATGTAATGAGCTTCTGAAAATACTCTAATCCTGTCCTTTATTACAAATGCTGTCATATGCATTTCAGTACCCAAGGCTTATACATTATCTAGTTATGTAAATATTCTCTGCATGACAACAACAAAAAGGCTTTCAATGCTGGTAATTCTTTAACAGTATGCTTATTAAAGCTTACTTGCATCTTACAATCTCCAACAAGCTTACCTGATGGTCATTAAGTCATTACTACTTAAACACAGAGCAACAGGACACTGCGACAGCATGCATTTCTGAAGTTGAGGAGCGGCCTATCTGCCTGCAAAGTTACCTTAATAAAGGACCCAGACAATTGCATCAGGGTTAGCAAGGAGACTGCATACTGAGGAATACCAAGTTTTAAAAAAAATATCTAGAGTGTCATAGATTCAAACAGCCACTGCAATCAGCCAGTCAAGTTCAGGTAGTTACTCCTAAGAAAAATAGTCTATACTCAGTAACCCAGGCAAGCAGATGGAAGACCCATTGACACACACACACACACACACACACACACACACACACACACACACACACACACACACACACACACACACACACACACAACTTAATTTTCTTTCTGAGCAAGGGGAGAGGAATTGCCAACCTATACTTGTCAAGGTTCTAGGAGATGAACTATCATACCACATAACTTGCACACATCAAAAATAGGAATACAGGCTCCTGAAAAACAGTAACAGCTGGCAAATAATCTGGGCACACACAATTATCATAAAAACCCACACACTGAATACAGTACAATGCCTCTCCTTTTTAGTAAGATTGTAAATAATACTAGAAAACACAAGCTTAAAAAGCTGAGAGTAACAAAATTATGCAAAAATAAAGGTACTTGTTAATGCCTTTATTGTGAGATAGATTACTGCAGAAAGATTTTATTCACAAATTTGTATGCATATTTTTCTGACAGTTGTTTCATTTTCAAGGTGATGACAAGTCATATAAAGCCTGCCAGTGGAAGCCAGGTATAATGTAGAATTACTTTCTCTGACAGTATATTTATGATTTTATGAAGTATACATTTGCCTTTCAAGAAACAGGACAGTATGCATATTTGTTATGAAATGAATCTAAAGACATCAAGACATAAGGATGCCATGAAATTACAATACTAAAGTAACATTTGGAAAGTCAAAACACATTGTTTCTTCATAAAATATCAGAGAAACTAGTATCAGACTTTTGCCCTAAGTCAGCCATGCTCATTCAAAGTCTAATGAAGCACAACTATTTTAACTGTGAAGATGGGACATAAAATGCCCAGAAACAAACAAAAAAAGTTACAATAGTTTATTTACACAAATTCACCCACCCCTACAAATGTGCGTTCTTTCAGACACACAAGCACACATGCACACACACAAATACAAACAGAAACACACACATAATGACACTGGCCCTGTTAAACCAGATTTAAACTGAAAACCACTTTGTTAATGTCAAAACTGTGTAGCCTATGCAGCATATGGAAATATAAGTAATCTAAAATGACAGGAGACTTCTCGGTCTTGAGCTAATCTTCTACACTAAGGTAATGAAGTCAGTCCCCAGAAAAGCAATAATTACAAATGTGTGCTGTCTCCATAAAGAATAAAGAAAGTTTATCTACATGGATTCAACAGTGGCAATTAACACTCATAACTCTAAAGTTGCTGCCAGCAAAAAGTTATTATAATCATGCAGATGACAGTGGATCCTGAATTTGTCCATTCAACTACGAAGTACAGAAACAAGGATCAAAATATCATTTGAAAAGCAAACAACTGTAATTTGTTACCACTGCAATGCAGATGGCCTAATATTTCCTAAATTAAGCACACTCATGTCATGGTTAAGGGTCAAAAGACGAGTCCACTTACCCAGTGAATAAATAGTAAATAAATAAATAAGCTGTTACTTGTTAAAGGAATGACAGCTTTGTTGACTACTCCAGTAAATACAAAGTTAGGTGTATATTCAATAAAAATGCATTTTTAAAAGAAAAATACATATACAAGCAAATGTCTTACAGTGAAATAGTTTCTTGCTTCTGTGATTATAAAAAGCTAATATCAAAAGAAAAAGTGTTCCTCCAGAGACAAAACCAGCACGCGCACACACACACACACACACCCACACACACACACCCACACACACACACACACACACACACACACACACACACACACACACACACACACACACACACACACACACACACACACACACACACACATCCCCTCTGCAATAGCAGCCTGATGATTTCCCTACCTGCATGGCAGGTAGTCCTGTAGCGGTCCTTTGCAGCACCTGCTGATTTCCCTGTCTTCCATAACAGTGTGCAGGCTTTCTGGGTCTCCCCACGAGACGTGAGGAGGCTGGAGCCTCTAGCCTGGGGGCGATGCAGTTCGGTGTTCTTCTGGTCTGTGCGGTTGTCACCGCACAGACCTCTGGGCTGGCAGTGCAGAGTTCCCTGCCTTCTCTATCTGGACTGCCTTACTGAGCAGTCTGGAGTTCAGGGAAGCACGCATGCATGTGTGGCGTTCTGGACTGCATAACACAATAGTCAGGAACTAAGCACACATGCGTGGAGTTCGTAAAATTAATTTTAAGTTTTATATTTTATTTTCTACAGTTTTATATTTTATTTTCTACAGTCAGTGGGGGAATTTAGGTGGGGGGGCCATAGTCCTATAGCACGGGCTGCCCCTGCCCACCACCGTAAATAGCACAAGTAACCAAAAACTAAGGGTAATGCTACTCAACGCCAGAAGTCTAAACCTCAAAATGCATGCACTCGAGGCACTCCTCAGTATGGAGAACATTGATATCTGTGCAGTAACAGAAACTTGGTTTAAGGCTCCAGAGAGCACCCCAGCACTACCAGGCTATAACTCATACCATACTTTTCAGCCACAGAACCTGGACTGAAACACAAAAGGTGGGGTTGTATCCATATTCATCAAGGATACCCACACCTCCAGGTTAGTGGTGCAGCACAATGCGTCAGAGATTATCCAAGTGCAGCTAACAATGGGCAAAACTGCAATTCTAATTGTAGCTTATTACAGATCACCCACCATGACCCAGGATGCCCATTCCGCATTTCTGGAGACACTGGAAAATATGAAGGTCCTACCAAATGCCCTAATATTGGGTGATTTCAATTACCCAAACATTAACTGCGAGAACTACTCAAGTATTAACTCCCTTGCCCAACGCTTCCTAGAATTTATAAATTCAAACACCCTGGATTAACTGGTCAACACCCCCACCAGAGGTGACAACATATTGGACCTGGTCATCACCAACATGGACGACCGGTGTTCTACACTGGAGGTCAACCCTTCACTGGTAGATCAGACCATAGACTAATCGCTCTGGATATCCACATTCCACCCCACCCCTAATCAAGGAAACCACTGTAGCAAACTTCATGTTACTTAAGACCGAGGTGTAAAGGTTCACAGTCCCCATGCTAAAGGACAATGCTGTCCAAGCTGCTGAATCCCTTAAAAAGGCACTCTATGAGTACCTGCAAGAATGCATGGATCATGCTATCCCAAGCAAAACCAAGACTCACTCCTCCAAGAAAAGGAAACCAGTCTGGTGGACCCCTGACAAATGTTGCCAAACAGTACATCATCTCCAAAAAGCATGTTTACAATGTGTCGTGGTCTAATGACACCAAGGTTGAACCTTTAGCCCACAATTCCAAGAAGTATGTTTGGCCCAACACAGCACTTTGCATCACCAAAAGAACATCATCCCCCTGGTGAAGCATGGTGGTGGCAGTATCATGCTGTGGTGTTGCTTTTCTAAAGCTGAATCTGGGCCTTCACTCAAGATGGAAGGAATTATGTACAGTTGCATATACCAACCAGTTTTGTCCCCCAAACCTTCAGTCATCTGCTAGAAAGGTGAAGATGAAGAGGGATTTTGTCTGTCAACATGAGTATGACCCCAAGCATACATCCAAATCAGCAAAAGAATGGCTTCACCAGATGGAAATTACAGTTTGGGAATGAGCCAGCCAGACCTATACCCAAAAGACAATCTGTGGGTTGCCCTGAATAGGGCTGTGCAGAAGATATGCCCTCAGTATTTGCCATATTTGTAGCACTGCTGGAAGGAAGGCTGGGCAACTATTACCAAGTAAAGATGTGCCATGATGATAGACTCTGACCAAAGATGACTGAATGCTGTCATTATCTCAACAGGTGCTTCTCCAAAGTATCTGTGTAAGGGTGTGCACACTCATGCAAACAGCGTATTGTACTGATTTCAATTTGCATATGTTTTCCCACAACAGATGTTATGTTTTCAATGGAATTGTACAGGCTGTAGGTCACATTAAAGGTGGGAATTGTTTTGAAATGAGTTATTGTAGTGTCAAGTTACAATAGCACAAAGGCCAGGCATTGTAACAGGGGTGTGTACACTTATATATCCACAGTAACTTTATGGACTCAGCAATACCTGACCTGTAAAAGCTGCCTCCACCAAGGTAGAGTAATCCCCTGTGGTCGACAGCTGCAATACACAAACCACATAATAGGTTCCTATATTGCTGTACAGGCCACATAGGTGCAGACAGCAACTTGGAAGCATGTCCACCTCTATCTAAAGAAGCATGTAATGTCACAGGTGACTCCATGTAAGGCTAACTATGAGTACAAATCACACATATCCACATTGCCAAAGCCAGTCACAAGGGTGTCTCCACATATGTTGTCAGTCCCAGAGGCAACTACACAATTCGCCATGTACTGTTGTTAAGTCACACCTCATACACACATGCCATAGATATAGGCAACCTGGATCAGACAGGTTAGGTGTGAAGATCACCTCCTGTCCCCCATCCCTGTAGGATAATATGCACATCAACCGCAACACCTCCTTAACCAATGGTGAGCAGGCACATATCGCCTACTGAAATCAACAATAGCAACTCTTCATGGGGCCTGATAACATCCCTGTCTGCATTCTACATGAACTTAGGCAAGTGCTCACAGTACCATCATACACCGTATTCAAACACAGCCTCAGCAACATCCACACACCATCCACATGGAAGATGGCCATTGTCATCCCTCTACACAGAAATGAATGGAGAATAGAGGTTTATGCAATTAACTGCCCATCATTGGGGGGAATATGACACATCAGGGCCAGGAGTGAAATGCAAGCTAATATTGTGCTGATAGGTTACGGGAGTATGGTGTAGTTGTGTGCTGGCAAGAAATAGTGACTGTTGATGTGCAATTTCTGTCCATACTGTTGACAACTGTATAAGGTGCTATGATATGTTTCACTGTTTGTCTTCCAGGCAGGATGCGTCATATCTGGAATTCCCCATACAGTGCAGCAAAAAATGCTGAAATTGTAGAATTCCTAATACAGCACTACAACATGATGTTTGGACTCAGCCAGGAACATATGCGGGAGTGGACCGCCCTGTGAAATTACCTAGTCCAGAGGGTAAATGATGTCGGCCTGCACACAAGAATGTATGAGCAGGTCTAGAATCATGCAAATGATCTCCTACGTAATGCCCGGTGAAGGGCTGCTGCCATAGCCAGGGAAGCAATAGCCACAGGTGGGGGCCCACTTATGCAGCCCCCACTTACAGCAGAAGAACAGCTCCTTGCCAACCTTGGGGCATCCCCCCCAAGAGCAGAACATCTCCACAAAGCCAGCATCGTGGATGTGAGTGCCCCTGACACAATGAATGAGAAGCATGCAGATGAGGCCCTAGTGCACATTACTAGAGTACTTTAGCATACATAACCTGTATCTGTAGAGTATCTACATGCATATGTCAGATAAGATAGTAGTTGTGTACAGGGTTTGGTAATGAACATAAGTGCACATCTATGGTGATGGGTAGCATATTTTGTACTATTGGGGGTTGTATTGTTAATGTGCAGAAATGTTGCTACCCCCATGTACCAAGACCACATGTTGACAGTACCTCTCTCCCACACATATTTAGCTGGTGAGTATGTAATTTTTTTTTGTGCTTTGCTATTACACACCTTGACATATTGCCTTGATGTCCATGTTCACTTGTGGTGGTGTTAAATGCAGTGAATCACAGTGGTCACCACAGGGGCCTATCTGAGGGGTAATGTAACATCCTTGCAGTATACCTCACAACCTGTCAGTGCAAGACATGTGGACACAAACCAACAAACTGGGGAGACAAATGGGCTATGGTAGGGACATGCCTGAAACATTAATCCTATACACTGGATATCACATGGTACACACCCCTGTCAAGATGCCAAGTGTTTTGATATATACAATGAGAGACCACAATATTACATTCCACACCTTTTCCAACCTGTAATGTGACCATAACATGAACAATTAACTTGTAAAACCAAACAATATGTTCATGATTGGATTGCACAGGTCATATGTCACATTTAAGGTGGGTAATGTTTTTGAATGCAGTATTGTGGTTTCATTTTATATGATACAAGAGCCTGCCATGTTAACAGGGGTGTGTGCACTTATCATATCCATGTTAAGCTTAGAAGGTTGTTGGTGTAACAGGATTTGTTTGAACATGCATTCACTGCTGGTGAAGATGTGTGCAAATTGAATGTTTGTCATCAATTAGTGATATCAATCCTCATATTATCCCAATTATGTGTCAGACAAATACATAGGGGTTTTGAGGGACAGAGCAAACATATGTGCTAGACATCTTCACATTCTTCAATGATTTGTACAGTTGTGAGGTATGGTCTGCAGTAGTTGTCACTGTGCTATACAGGTGAACAGCAATTATGTGTACATGGGTACCGTGTGTGCTAGGGGAATGGGTGTCACCTCCTAACAGTACTCATGCATCCCAGACATGTATATTGTTAGTAATAAGGATTGAGAATGGCTGCAATGCATGATGATGAGGGCTCTGTGTGTCATGTGTGTCATGTTTTGGGTAATGTGAGGTCTGTGTAATAGCTTTATGCCAACTCACCTGTAAGTGTCTGTGTGCATGTTTGTGTACGTGGCAGCCAACTATAATTTACAGGTATTAATTTGCATTTATTGTCTTCCCCTCACATGTGGCAATGGGGGTCGGGGTCCCTCCCACTTGGGAACTGATGTCAGTGTCTTTGCAGACTCTGACAATGATGATAGCCATAGTGTGGCATAGGCTGGGTTGTCAGGGGCTGAGTCTGTGCCATTGATTGGCATCCCACTCTTGTCCACCCCATCCCTGCACACAGACACAATGCCCACACATACCCAATCACCAGTGGCCATAGATGATGGACAGTTGCTGGGTAGAGGCATGGGACAGGCAAATGTGGTGACTATGGCAAGGGTGTCTGTAGACACCTGCCATAGCCAGAGAACAGGTGGGGTCCCATACAGGCGGATAGGCAGGGGTGCTTGGCCTGCTGCCTGACATGCACCTGTCACAAGTGCCACAGCAAGTGTCACCAGATGCAAGTTTCAGACCGTCATGAAAGCACAGGCATGTAGTGAACATAACACCAAACAGCTTCTCAGGGCTGTGAATGCTACTCTTCCTGCTATGCATGACAACTTCCATGATCTTGCTGATGCCCACCGTTATTATGCTGAGGTCATGGATAGACGGTTGGTTGAGATGGGAATCCTCAACCGTGGCATGTCAATCCTTGTACATGGAATGTCTGAGATATGTCATGTGGTGGGAGTTGACTGTCAGCCATGTGGACGTGGGACAGCACCACAAACAGCTGAGGGTCCACACGGTCATGCAACTTCTCACTACTATAGTGGCCGTACCAGCAGCACAACTGCAGGGGGTTGCTATCCATGCCATGATGCAGCAGACCATGGGCACATGGTCCTGGTTAGTCCCAACAGGGACGCAGATCCAGCAGATGCCAGTCACCATCGGAGAGTAGTAGTGCATCTGGCCTTGAGCCTGGTGGTGCCCATGGGTCCCCTGACAGGCACAGTTCCCATGTCCATGGCCAGAGATGGTGAACTGCACACCCTGCCATATATGGTCCACAGCTGTCCAACATACTCCTGTGTAGGGCAGCCACATGGCTTGACTGCGTGCATCCATACACACAGACATCACCATCACAGCAAGGTAACCTCCAGACATGCACACACCACCTCTGCATGGCCAATCTCATGTACAACCCCCAAACACACACACATGATGTCAGCCAAATGGTCCAGCCCAGGCCACCGGCAAGCCCACACCACACCTTGTGCATATGGTGATACCTGTGCCACATCCCTGCCACATCCCTGCATCCATACCATTGATACAGAGACATGCTAATACGGTTCTGATGCACAAGGTGAACTTAGAACTTAGTACAGTTTAGCAATGTAATGCTGTGTAGTGTTGATAGCCAGCATGTTTATTGTTACACGTCAGAGTGTGTAGCTGTCAGCCATGATGCATTATTGTTATTAATGATGAGTGCATGTGGTCTCCATAATGTATTATAGGTGTCTGTGTATGAGCAAGATGTGTCCGTGCAGACTACAAGGGGTATGGCAGTGTGGTAACACATTGATTGTGTCATATCCAGGGTACAGATGTACACAAGTGACAGGTCTGTATAACAGTTTTTGCATGTGCTATGTAGCTTATAGGGCTGAGGGTTGTATACAGGTAAGTGTATGGAAGCTGACATCAACACCTCTTGTACAGCGGACTATGGTCAGTGTAGTGGATGGAACACACCTCAGATTTGTAATTTCCACGCACACAGAGGGTATTGTGTTCATCCAACACACATAAAATACTGTTCACAGACACAGACACACACACAATCACAGTTACCAGTGTTGGGTTTGAAATCTCTACTCATCTAGTTAGTGGTAGTACAGTATTATGCAGTCATCACAGGAGGCACAGCGCTCATAGTGTGAGTTTCCAGTATGCGTATAGTTAGTAACATGACATGCCTTCTGTTATGCTGTTGTTCACACACCTCCATGAAGTTCCCCTCACAGGCAAGGTAAGGGGGCTACACCCACATGAAGTACCCAATTATAGCAGTGTGTTGCCATGCCATTGTCTATAGGAATAATGACACAGTTGTTCTGCATGCAATTAGCAAGTGTGGGACAATACTTGGTGCACAGGCCATCAGCTGCTCATGAGTATTACCTACAAAAGGCAAGCTGCTGCCTATGCAAAACAGATGTGCACCCTACATGTGTTGGAAAGGGAGAATGAGAAATTGAGGAAAAGAAAACAAATAACAGTATATAACCACCTATACTTGGAAAAATACAAAGACATGTATGTCGAACAAGTAAACATGCAATGGACTGCAGTAGGGGGTATGTAAGAATGGGAAAAAGGAAGTTTAAGATATATGTCTCAACAAATCTTGCTGTACTAATATATTGCTGATCAGAACCTATGGCCATAGCATCTGGGTCTGTTTTCAGTGACATAGATTATAAGTAAGTCCTCAGGAAAGGATGGCTCACATATGACTGATACTGGAGTGTGTGTTGAACAATACTGATTTTGACAATGCTAGGCCAGCTACTGGGATGTTGTACATATCCATATCTTACTTGTGATTACAATTAGGATATACTTGTTTGTCTCGGAAATGTGAGACACCTATACATGGTATTTGCATAGTAAAGTACTGCTGCATATGTATGTGTTGAACTGCATGTTATATACTGAGCTCATACCATTCAACTGTCCAGTGTTCTGCACACTGACCATATGTGTGCCTCATATTCGTAGTCGTTTACCTACAGAGTTGTGTTATGTCTGTCAAATCATTGCCAAAGCTGTGAAGACTGACATTACAACATTCCCTTTCATTGTCCACTGGCTTTTCCCATTCGGGATTGCCACAGTGGATCATCTGTTGCCATTTTTGCCTGTCCTTTGATTCTTGCTCTCTCACACCAACCATCTGCATGTTCTCTCTCACCACATCCAGAAACCTTATCTGAGGCTATCCTCTCTTCCGCTTACCTGGCAGATACATCATTACCATCCTTTTTCCAGTATATTCAGCACCCCTCCTCAGCACATATTCAAACTGATTAAATGCTGCCTCTCCAATTTTGGCTCATATCAATCCAACATGGCCTGTGACAGTCATATACACATTGCTAAACCTGTGCACCCTTGTCACACCCAGTGCAAATCATAACATCTGTAACTCTACTATGTGCAGCTCTGACTCCTACCTTTTTGTCAATGCCACTGTTTCCAACCCATATAACATAGGTGGTCTCACTACCCTCTTGTAGACCTTACATATCATGTTTACTGGTACTCGTCTGTCACAAATCACTCTTGACACTCTTCTCCACCCTCTCCATCCTGCCACTACTCTCTTCTTCACCTGTCTTCCATAGTCCTCCATTACTCTGAAATGTTGATCCCAATCATTTCAATACATCCAACTTTGCCAACAGTATTCCATGCATCCTCATCATTCCGCTATCCTCCCTTTCATTCACACACAGATATTCTGTCCTAGTGCTGCTGACCTTCATTCCTCTCCTCTCTAGACCATATGCCCACCTCTCCAGAGTCTCCAAAAGCTGTTCCCTACTCTCAATAGAGATCACAATGTCATCTGCAAATGATATAGTCAATGCAGACTCCCGTATGATCTTGTCTGTCAACCTGTCCATCACCATTGCAAATCAGAAAGGGCTCACAGCTGATCCCTGATGTCATCCCATCTTCACCTTAAACACATCCATCAATCCCAATGCAGACCTCAGTGCTGTCACACCACCCTTGTATATATCCTGTACCGTTCTTACATATATCTCTTCCACTCATGACTTCATCATACAGTACCACAAATCCTGTCTAGGCACCCTGTCATATGCTTTCTGTAAGTCCAGAGAGACACAGAGCAACTCCTGACCTTCTCTGTATTCCACCAGTAACAGTCTCAGAGCAAACATCACATTGGTAGTGCCCTTTCCACACATGAAACCATACTGCTGACCAGTACTCCTCACCTCCCTGTGTAACCTAGCTTCCACTACTCTTACCCATAACTTCATGTTGTGACAGGTCAATGTTATCCCTCTGTAGTTATCACAGCTCTGCACATCAAGCTCATTCTTAACACCATACCCAAGCACTTTCTCTCCACTCCTCATACAACCTCACACTTTCCAAGATATCGGTAAAAAGTCTGGCTAACACACCACTGCCATTTCCCCTAAACAACCCCATGCTTCCACAGGTGTGTAATGTGGATCAACAGGCTTTCCACTATTCATCCTCTTCATAGCTACCTTTACAGCCTCCTTGTTAAGCCATTGCACTTCCTGATTCACCATACCCACATCATCCAACCTTCTCTGTCTCATTTCCTTCATTCATCAGCCTCTCAAAATACACTGTCCATGTGCTCAACACACTATCCTTGCTTGTGAGTGCATATAGGTTCATAGGTTCATAGATGTGTACTAGGCTAATGGCCCTGGAGCCTTTACAAGCCTAGCCCATAGGATTACCCTGGCATTGTACCACCAGACCTTAGTTCCCTGTGCCTTTGTTGAGTAAAGCCACTGGAGTGATCCCTGAGGTGAATTTTCTGTTTCCCATCCACTCTTCAAGATTTTTCTTAAAGAGGGCCAGTGAGGTGCTCTGCTTGACATGTATGGGAAGTCTATTCCATAGCATGGGCAGTCTCTGGGTTATGAACCTGTCCCTCCAGCATGTTCTGTTGATTGTGGTAATGAAATCAAGATCTCTGGAGTGTGTGGTGTGCAGGGATTGGGATTTCTTCAGATGTAGCATTTCTAACAGAGCTGGTTCAGACATGGCTTTGCAAGTCAAGCACAGATCACCTCTAAGTATGCAATATGAGACAGAGAATAGTTGGAGTTTTTTGAGTCTGTCCATATAGGACAAATGTTTAAGCCCTAGGATCCTCTTTGTGAGGTACTTTTGCGGCCTTTCCAGTTGTTGCAGTTGTTTAGTGAGGTACATGCCAAATGGGGCATTGTATTCAATGATTGGTCTAATGAGGGAAGAGTAGAGGGAGACAATGACCTTTTTTTTCCTGGATGCAAAACTCTTAGTAATGAGGTATACCACATAGAAGGACTTTCTGACCACAGTGGCAATGTGGTGATCAAAAGAGAGGTTGCTGTTAACCTGTGTTCCTAGATCTCTTATAACACCTTCTGTGTTCAGTGGACTACCATCAATATGGTAATTCATGGGTACCTGTTTTTTTTCCAAAGGGGATGATGACACATTTTTTGGCATTGAGCTTAAGGCCATGGTTCTGGCACCAGTTGGTCTCAGTGAGGACTTTCTGGAGGATGTCAACATCACTTGGGGAGTTAATAATAGCGCCCAACTTGCAAGTGTCTGTGAACTTTGTCAGCCAGAGTCCCTTCATGTTGGCCTGGACTTCAGAGAAGTAGATACCAAACAGGAGAGGACCCAGGACCAAACCCTGAGGGACTCCACTCGTGACTGGTCGGCAGTCTGATTTGGAGTCAGCTACTTTCACCCTGTGGGTTCTACCTTTGAGCCAGTTTGCAACCCACCTAGTGATATAGGGATTGATGTCTAGCTTAGTGAGTTTTTCTATGATTCCTGACTGGGGAATGGTATCACAGGCCTTGGCCAGATCAAGGTAGGCTGTATGAACCACCTTGCCTTTAACCACAGCTCTGATGACTGACTCAAAGAAGTTGACCAAGCCGAGCAAGCATTAGCTACCCTTCACAAAATCAAACTGTGTGGGGTCCAGAGTTTGGAGACTCCCTATATCCTTGTTTATTAGGTCCATAATGATGCGTTCCATAGCTTTGCATATCTGAGTTGTCAGGCTAATGGGGTGATAGTTCCCAGGGTCTGTAGTCGCTCCTCATTCATGGAAAGGGTGACTGTAGCAGTGTGCCATTTGGTAGGGACAAAGCCTGATGTCAGATTGTGATTGAACAGGGCACACAGGTGAGTTGCCAGTTCACTCTGTAGTCCATGCAGAACACAGCCAGAGATATTGTCAGGTCCCATAGAAGCTGTATTCTTGGCCTTGGACAGTGCTGTTTTAACCTGTGCAGCAGTAATACTGGGTGCCTGGCAATCTACTGGTATTGTGACTGGTCCCTTGGAGGGAGAGAGGGGTAAAGTTGATACGCAATCTGTCGACCAGTATATTAGCAATATCTGTTGGCTCGGTATAGGAGGCACCATTCTGCAGTAGCTCAAAGCAAATCTGGGTATTGCCATGGAGATTCTTTACATAACTACAGAAGGTCTTGTGGTTGTCTTTACTATCTGCTGCAATTATGTTTTCATAGCTAGCTTTAGAGGATTTGATGAGGGATCTCAACTTTTTGTTGAGGGAATTTTTCCAGTCTTGGGACTTCACCTTATTCCGCATCAGTTTCCTCCTGTTGTAGAGCTTGTTTAGGGCAGGGGACCACCAGATTGGCTTCCTTTTTTTGGAGGACAGTGCTTTGGTTTTGATGGGTATGGCAAGATCCATGCATTTGTGTACATGTTCGTACAGTGGTACAGTGCATTGGTGTATGATGCAACTGATCTCCATTTGCATGTGAAGTTAGCCATCTCTGTTTTAGGAGCCCGAAGTTAGCTTTGGAGAAGATTTTCATGGTTGTTACCTGTGCGGGGGGATTTGGGATGTAGATTTCTAAGGTGATTAGTTTGTGGTTGGATCTAACCAGGGAAGAGTTGACTACTGGTGTAGAGCAATGGTCTCCCATGTTAGTAATGACCAGGTCAAGGATGTTGCTACCTATAGTAGGGGTAGGAACGAGCTGGTCCAGAGCATTGGAATTAATGAATTCCAGGAAACATTGGGCAAGTGTATTGGTACATGAGTAGTTTTCCCAGTTAATGGAAGGGTAGTTGAAGTCACCCAGTATGACAGTGTTAGGTTGGACCTTAATCTTCTCCAGGGTGCTTAGGAGCATGGTGTGTTAGTCTTGGGACATGGTTGGGGAACTATAGCAGGCTATGACCTGAATCACTGTCTTACCCAATGTTAGCTGCACCTGAAGTATCTCAGATGCGTTATGTTGGGCTATCAGTCTGGAGGTGTGCACATCCTTTATGAATATGGAAACACCACTGCCTTTGGAACTTCGGTCCAAGTTGTGGAGCCAAAAGGTGTGGAATGAGTTATAGCCTGGTAGTGTGGAGGTGCTTTCTGCTGCCTTAAACCAGGTCTATGTTATGGCACAAATGTCGATGTTCTCCATTTTAAGGAGTGCCTCGAATGAGTGCATTTTGAGATTTAGACTTCTAGCATTGAGCAGCATGACCCTCAGATTGCATTTGTTTATAGCTGTTACGGTGGTAATTTGGTCTTTGGAACACCACCTAAAAAAAAAATCTATATGGGGTGGTAAGAGCCTTGGCCAGTATCAGGAAGCCCAAGGGTGACAGATGCAGGCCATCTCTGGCAAAGCATCGAGATCTGTCAATCATGTCATCCCTGGCAGACAGATACTGGATCCCCTTAGAATGACACCAGAAACTTAGCCAATTGTTGAAATCAATCATTTTCTGCTTGTACTGCGGTATCATTCTGGATGATGGTAGGATGCTGCTCAGGGCTAGGGTCATACCTACCTGGGCTACATAATCCAAGAGCTCCTCCATGACTCTTTTCATGTAGTCCAGGGAGGTATGTCTCAGGTCATTTACACTCACATGTACAATGACTGTCATATTTGAAACCTGTTGTTGAGGGACCTAAGTGCATGCGTTATGTGGTGGATCCTAGCACCTGACAGGCAGCTGACTGTTACTTTCTCCTTATTCAACCTAGTGAGTGGGACATCAGTGTGCCTCACTACTGAGTCACCTATGACTTTTGTGTTGGGCATGCTGTTTTACCTTAGGGGCTTTGGTTGAGTGGCACACTGTTTAGGAGAGTTATGAGTCTTGTGATTAGTGTTGTGTTGTGGTGGTCGAGTGCATTTCTGCCTTGGAGGTCTCTAATGTTTGGGTAGATTTTTATTGACAGCCTCCGTGAAGGTGGGTGTGCGGTTTGTGTTTTTATGTAAAGGCAGTGCTGGTGTGTGTTCTGGAGGGCTATGTGTTCCATGTGGTGTGGTGCAAGTGTTGACCTTCTCCTCTTGACCAGCTATTCTGGTCTTGGCTGGAGAGTGCGTGGCTTCCAGTTTGGATATATAAATGCATCTCTCTCAAGTCTGAGTGTTGGCAGGTAAGAGGAGACGGTTGGCAGTGCACATGAGGCAGTTGCTACATTGCCTCAAGATGCCCAAGTTCACCAGGTTAATAGAAGAAAGCACAGGGAACTGCCATTTTGACATTATTAATGTAATGCCCACCCCTCCAGGCATAAGTACTGGAGCTGATTCTTTGTAGAAAGTTTAGTGCTGGTAGCACTTTTGTGTGCTACAATAATTGCTACAAGAAGTCTGGTAAAGGGATAGATTAATAAGCTAGTAGAAGTGCAAGAGAGGAAAGAGCTTTGACACCACTCAGAAGCTTACAAACAGTCCTGGATACAGCAAATCTGTATCTGACTAGACTAGTTACTGGAAAGGTGGGAAACAAGCACAAACATGAGCATTTAAACCAGAAAGTTGAAAGAGATGGAAAAACTGCCCAAACAGCCAATAAACTACAATTTCTGGGCCAAAAAACACTCCTCTTGTGGTTGATAGGCTACATAGTGCTTACCACTCCCACTGATAAGCTAGAAGGCTTCCCTCCAACACAGAAAGACTTGGTGGGCTCAGAAGCTTATATACAGTCCAGGATACAGTAATTCTGTATCTGGACTAGACTAGCTATAGGAAAGGGGGGAAAGTGCAAACTCTGGCTTTTAACCAGAAAGTTGAAAGAGATGGAAAAATGCCCAAATGGCCAATATACTACAATTTCTGATTCAGAAACAACTCCTCTTGTGGTAGATAAGCTACCTAGTGCTTACCACACCCACTGATAAGCTAGAAGGTTTCCCTCCAACACAGAAAGGCTTGGGAGGCTCAGAAGCTTACAAACAGTCCTGGATATGGCAAATCTGTATCTGGACTAGACTAGTTACAGGAAAGGTAGGAAACAGGCTTAACATTTAGATTTTTTTAGCAAAGTGGAAAGGGAGGAAGGAGGAGCAGAAGACAATTCAAGGTTAAGAAACTAAGAGGGTTGGTCTTCTAAAAGGTTCTCTCTGTATTAGGTAGAATGAGCTAATGACACTAGTGTGGGAGGAGTGTCCCAGATCAAATTTACAGTAGGGGCGGGCAACTGCAAAGCCACCAAGTATAAGAACAGGATACCAATAGGTAGGGAAGGTGGGAAACTTAACCAGTTATATGATACACTCCTTGGCAGCAAATCAGAACAAAAACTAGCAAGAAAAGATTTACAAACACTGTGACAGTAAAAACCTTATTTATCAGTCCGTGTGTGGCAGAAAATTTTAGTACAACCGTGCAGATTAGTTTATAGCTATAAAATACAGTAAAAGTATGCAGCAGACAATAAAAGTGCTATAAGTATCTATAAGCAATAACTAGTAAAAATAGGCAAAAAACAGGATCATCGTCCTTTATAAGCCTTATCTGCTGCACATCTTTTCTAGCTCAGTGCATCTGTCTAGCCAATTGGTACAATTCCTTTCATCCCTCCTTAGTGTCCAACCTGTCATAGAACTCTTCATATGCCCATCCTCAGCCTTTTCCACGTCTCTCTTTGCCATGCACATCATCTCCTCATACTCCTGCCTACTTTACTCATCTTTCTGACAATCCCACTCCTCTTTCCCCAACCTCTGTCTCTGTATACTGTCTAGTACTTCCTCAGTCCACCAGCAGGTGTCCTTGTACTGCTTCCGCCATCCACATGTCACCCCCAGCCACCCTTCTAGCTGTCTACCTTACCAGCTCTGCTGCACGTAACTAGATGTTTGTTAGATTGTCACTGCCACACAGAGCGTTTCTCAACTCTTCCCTGAACTCCACTTCGCAATCACCCTTTTCCAATTCACACCATTTGATCCTTGATGCTGTCCCCACACTCCTCTTCTTCTTGATCACCAACATCATCTTACATGCCAACATTGTCTGCTGCATAAATACACTTTCCCCTGTCACCACTTTACAATCTCCAATCTCCTTCAAACTGGGCCTCCTTCACTTGATATATTCCACCTGTGTGCATATTACTCCACTCTTGTATGTCACCCTATGCTCCTCCCTCGTGTTATAGTACATGTTCACCACAACCATGTCCATCCTTTTTGCAAAATCCACTACCATCTCACCTTCTCCATTCCTTTTAACACCATACATATCCATCAATTCCTCATCCCCTTTGTTCCCTTCACCAGCATACCCATTGACATCTGCTGCAATAACTAGTCTGTCACCCTTGGGTACAGTCATCACCACATCATCCAAATGACGTCACATTTCTCTTTCTAATCCATCGCACAACCAACTTGCATAGCATATGCACTAACAACAGTCATCATTACACCATCAGCTTACAGCTTTAGAAACATCACTCTATCAGACACTTATGTCATCCTCCAAAAATACTCTTGACATACTGTTCCTTCAGCAGAAGCCCTATCCCTTTCCTCATTCAGTCCACACCAGGATAGCACAATTGTGACCTGCCTGCCATACACCCAGCCATAATCACCTTCCATGTGGTCTCTTGCACACAACAATATATAACCATCCCCTGACCATCATATCAGCTAGCTTGGTCCTTATACCAGTCAAACTGCCAGCATTAAAAATTCTTACCCTCAATACCACCCTCCTGGCCTTTCTGCTCTCTTCCTGTCATATGACTGCTGGACATCCTCCAGGGGATGCCTGCCAGTACAAAGGCTACTGTGCTACTGAATGACTCAAGTATGTTACAGCAATATTGAGACACTGTCACTGATTTTGCCCCATTGCACCCATGTATGCATGGCATCCTACAGATGTCCTGCTGTAACAGGTTGAGAGGGATGACTGCACAGCAAAAGTGTGAATACAGTGTGCCATACCGACATAGAACAGACATGTATGTAAGGTATTACCTATGCACATGTCGGTATGAGTAGGGGTATGTGTCCACCTCATGAAAACAGACATGGGATGCAAAATGTCAGTTAAAAAAAATGTTGTACACATGTGTAATCTTAGTTACTGTGCACCCAAAAGAGTGACATTTCTACAGCTACTGGCTGTTCCATTGCCCTGACACAGCCTTGGTTAGTACAATAAGCATGATTATCATTGGGTCTATATCACATCATCAAACTTTTAATAGTTCGAATCACGTAACATCGAACTCAAGTGATCGAACTATTAAAAGTTTGAAATTATGTCAATGTCAGTTTCAATGGAAAAAACCCATAAAGGGTGTAAGCAGGGGGGCAAGCCACCCTGCACCCTCCACATGGGGGGCTGTGCCCCCCACACCACCCACTACTTAAATATACCAACTCAAACATCGCGCTACAGTGTAGGAAATGGAAATCTTCCATTTCTGCACTGTATTGCAATGAAGTGAGATCTCAGAGTTGGCATATTTAAGTAGCAGGGGATGTGGGGAGTGCAGGGGGGGGCTTGCCCCCCTGCATAGAGCAGTTTTTTTTGTTTGTTTTAAGCTTCACTTGTTTTTTTTTACTTTCGAAGTATTACAGTTTGATCATTAAAGTTCAATCTTTAGTGATTTGAACTTGTAATACTTCGACAATATGATATAGACCCGTTATCATTATTAAATTGTAGAGGTGTCCAACTGTGTTATGACTTTGTGGGCATCTCCACTACAAACAACTGATTGAACACATACATGGCTGTATGGACTCAGCAATACCTTACTTGTCATACCTGCCTCCAGCAAAGTAGAGTAATCCCCTTTGCTGGACAGCAGCATTACACAAACCACATACTTGGTCCCTATAGTGGCTGTAAAGAGAAATGTAGGGGCAGGAACCAACCTTGCATCAAGTCAGCCATTGCCTGAACAAGCATATAAGGTCACAGTTGGATTGCTGTAAGACCAACTATGAGTACAAATTGGAGACATCCACCAAGGACAATCACAAGGCCATCTTTCCATATATCTGCAATCTCAAAGGCAACAAACCAACCCAACCTGTAATGGTGGCCAATCAGATTGCATACACACACAACATAGTTACAGGCAACCTGCTGCAGATAGGGTTAGGGTAAACATCACCCCCTGGCTCAGCATCACTATAGGTGGATATGTGCCTCCCTTCATCACCAGTGAGCAGGTACATATTGTTTACTGAAAGGCAACAAATGTAAGTATCCATGGGATATCATATCATCTCTGTCTGCATCGTACATGAACTCAGGCATGTGCTCCCAGCTGCATTACACACTGTAGCCACACCAAGCCACAGCACCATCCACAGACCATCCGCATGGAGGATGGCTAATTTCATCTGTTTACACAGACCTGAATGAGGAATGATGGATTATGCAAACAACTTGCCCTCACTGTGAGCAATATAACTCATCAGGATCAGGAGTGAAATGCAAGCTGATACTGTGATGATAGATTACAGGGGTATGGTGTGGTTGTGAGTGGTGGCTACTGGTATGGTTGTGAATGTTGGCTACTGGTATTCAAGGTACATGTGCAGGTACTGGACATACTGATGCCAAATGTATGGAGTCCTGTGATATGTTTCCCTGTTAGTGTCTACCAGTTGTAATGTCACATCACCGGCAGGAAACCTTTTCACCAGTGGAATACAACCTGATAATGGAAGCCATAATACAGAACCACACAGTATTGTTGGGCCAAAGCCAGCAACATCTGTGGGACAGAACACCCCCTGTGGGATGACCCTGTCCGCAGGCTAAATGAGGTGGGCCTGCACACACGTACATATGAGCAGGTGCATCATCATGCCACCAACCTCATTCACCATGCCTGGCAAAGGGCTGCTACCGTGGCCAGGGACCCCACAACCACAGGTGGAGGCCCAGCCATGCAGCCCCCACTGACACCATATGAGGAGCTCCTTGCTGAGCATGGGACCCCATCAGAGTACAACACCAGGGTACAAAGCCCCACTTGCTGGAGGTGGGTGGCACCCACACAATGGACAAGGAGAGTGCAGGTTAGGTCCCAGTGGGGATTAGTAGACTACTGTATGAGGCATAAGTGTATATGTACAGTATCTACATGCATGTGCCTGGTCAGATTGCAGTTGTGGATGGGAATGTCTAATGTACAGAAGTGAAAATCTATGGTAAATGTGCAGACATGCTGCATCCATCCTTTACCAAGGGCACATGTGAGTCTGCTAACAATACCTCTCTCCCACAACTACATAGATTACTTCTGGTCTGAATATGGGACAGCAGCTTGAAGCTGGTGAGTATGGAATTGTTCAGTTGTGCTTTGGCAATACCCCAGGCATGTGGAGGGCATGCAAGTTACCATGCACACAACTATGACTAATAGTCATATTGCTTTATGTGCATGTTTACTTGTGGTGGGGTTAATTGTATCGCATCACAGTGATCACCACAGGGGCCTATCTGAAGAGAATGTAACATCCCTGTAGTATACCTCACAACCTGTCAGTGCAAGATGTCTGGACAGACAACAGCAAAATGTGTTGGACAAACTGACTAAGTTAGGGACATGTCTGAAATATTATTGCTATACAGTGGATATAACATGTGTACACACACCTGTTAAAGTGCCATTTGTTTCTGATATATACTGATTGAGACCACAATATGTCAGTCCACACCTTTCCTGACCTTTAGTGTGACCCATGACATGAACAATTCACTTGTAAAACCAAGCATCTGGACTCATGTATTGTACCTACAAGCCTGGACAAGTGAGAGGATAGCATGCATTGTATCAGTATGCTGTTTCAGTCAGGTATAATACCTGATGCTGCCATATGTGTTAGTATACTCACTGTGGCCTATCTGGCAACAATATCACATATATGGGCATTGTTAAGGCAGACAGAGCATTAATAGGTTGCAAATATCTAGATGTTCCAGACACATCTGTACAGAGGACTGGTATGGCTTGTATAATGGTTTCACATGCTGCATGTGAGGCAGATGCCATTACCATACTATATAAAGTAATGGCATCAGGAGATGGTCACCTGCCGTGTATGGTACACACATCAAAAAGGTATCAGCCACACAAGATATGATCCACACACACAGCTGCCAGTATTGGGATTAGAACTCTTGCCTATCTAGTTATTTCTACTATAGCATTACACAGTTATCAGATGCACCACAGAGCTAATACAATTTCACCTAGTCCAAAGGTACTTCTAAGGTGAATGACATTAACAGGACTACTAAATTGGAGTAAGGGGAAGTGCAAAGGGTGGTACACAAGTCAGAAATGGTATAACCCACACTGTACATGATTCACAAACACACACATGCTTGCCAGTATTGAGATTAGAAACCCTGCCTATCCAGTTATTTGTACTATTGTGTTAAGCAGTTACTGCATGTGCTACAGAGCTTACTGGAATTGCAACTGGCTAAAGGTGATGATAACTGCACAGCTGAGGTAAAGTATTACAAGTGGCAGGAAGTCTGCCTTCTGTTATTCCCTTACATCTTGCTAGTTCTTTCTGTCTTGCATTTAAAATGGCATTATAGCTTTGCACTTCAACAGGTTATTGTATCAATAAGTGTATCACACCTGGGAGCCATCAGCAGTACTCGTTCATCACGGAATTAGCCCCAGTACTTATTAGTTATGACCACCCCTCCTGGCATGACTGAAGTGCGGTTTTATGTGCTTTCACCCATTAACTTGGTGCACGTGTCCATTCTGAGGCACTGTTGCAACTGCATCATGTACACAGACACCTCTCTCCTCTAAACTCCAAACACTCAGACCAGTGACAGTTACTCCTATATCACCAAATATGGAAATATGCACTCTCCATCAAAGACTGGACTAGCTGACCAAGAGGATAAGATCAACACCTGCACCACACCATGTGGAACACATAGCTCACCACAACATCCACTATAACAGCCTTGACATACACTGAAAAGCCACACACCCACCTTCCCAGAGGCACTCAATGGACATTTGCACAAACAGCACAGATCAGCAAGACAGACACCCACTCAGACACCATGACATAGCACATGCCAAAGGACACATATGCCACCTACACAATCTGCCCCTCAACCTAAGCTCCTAAGGCTAACCACCTTGTACAATACAGTGATCAAGGGTGACTCAGTAATGTTGCACACAGATGTCCCACTCACTAAGTTGATTATGGAGGAGGTAACAGCCAACTGTGTATCACATGTCAGCATCCAACACATGACACACCCAGTCAGGCCACTCCACAACAACTACAAGTATCACTCTGTCATCATCCATGTGGGTGTGAATGACCTGAGACACACCTCTCTGGCCTACATGATAAGAGACATGGTTGAACTCCTGGATTATGTGGTCCAGGCAGGTGTGACAGTAGCCCTGAGCAGTATACTGCTGTCACCCAGAATGATGCTGCAGTACTATCAACAGATACAGAGTAAGTGCCTTGCCACCCCTTTAGTGCCTTATTAGGCAGTGTTCCAAATCAAATTACCACTGTAACAGCTAGACATGTATGCAATCTGAGGGTCATGCTGCTCAACTGTAGATATGTAACTGTCAAAATGCAGTCACTCAAAGCACTCCTCAGAGTGGAGGACATTGACATTTGTGTTGTAATGGAGAGGTGGTTCACAGCAGCATACAGCAGCCCTGCACTAACAGGCTATGATGCATTCCACAGCAGTCAGCTCCCAAACATGGACCACATCTCCACAGGTGGTGCTGTCTCCATATTCATAATGAATACGCACACCTCCAGACTAGTATACCAGCATAATGCATCAGAGGTACTTCCAGTACAACTGATTTTGGGTAATAGTGCAATCCACACCATAGCCTGCTATCAGTCCCCATCTATGTCCCTAGACTGTCAATGCACATTCCTTAACACCCAGGCATCTATGAAGGTCCAACCCAACACTGATATAGAAGGAGACTTCATCTTCCCCCTTATCACCTGGGGAAAGTAGTCAAGCACCAGTACACTGGCCCAACGCTTCCTGGAATTCATCAGTTCCAATGCCCTGGACTGCCTCATACTGACCCCTAGTAGAGGATGCAACAACCTTGACCTGTGTTGATTACTTACATATGGGACTGCTGCCCGACCACAGTTATCAATCCCTACCTGGTCAGATCCAAACATGATGTAATCAACATGGAGCTCAACATCTCACCCACACCCCCCACAAAGGTAACCACCTTGCAAAACCTTTCCAAAGCTGACTTTGCAATCATAAAAACTGGGGTGGATGACTTCACTGCATCCATGCCAATGGAAAATAGCTGCATGACTGTCGAATCATACACATATGCACTGCACAAATATACATGGATGCATGGTACTAGCCATAGCCAACAGAACCCAGACACTGTCCTCCAAACACTGGAAGTCAGTGTGATTGTCTCCTGCCATTAATAAAGTGTACAACAGAAGGAGGACACTGTTGCAGAAAATGGTGGTGTCCCAAGACTGGTGAACCCCCTTATTAGCCTCAAACACAACTTGGGATCCCTCATGGAATCACCTACAGGCAGCTATGAAGGCAGAATTGCAGCAGACACTGACGACAATCACAAAAGCCATTGATAGTTATATCAACAACCTCCACAGTAATAACCACAAGTGCTGTGAGTTACTGCACAATGCTAATTCCTATCCTGAGATGACAGATAATGGCCACAGTCTTGCCAACCGATTCAGTGCCAGCTTTATCCTTCTCTACCCCCAAGGGGACAATCACAATGGCAGATGAATGCCAGGCACACAGCATTACTGCAGGCCAGGTTAGACCTGTATTGTCCATAGGCAAGAATACAGCTTCTATGGGACCCCAACATAGCTGTGGCTGTGCTCTACATGACATACAAAGAGACCTAGCACCACATATGTGTGCCCTGATCAGTCACAGCCTCTCTGCAGCCTTTGTCCCTCCAAAATGGCACATTGCTACAGTCATCCATCTCCATAAAGGGGTAGCATCTACAGACCATGGGGATTGTTGGCCCCTTAGCCTGACAAGTCTACTATGTACGGGTATGGACCGCATCATCAGGGACCTGATTGACCAATATATGGGTGATCTCCTAAATCTGGACCCCACACAGTTTGGCTTTGTGAATGGCAGATCATGCCTGCTCAACCTGGTTGATGTCTTTGAGTGAATCAACAGGGCTGTGCATGACAGTAAGGCACTGCATACAGCCTATCTCAATCTGGCCAAGGCTTCTGATACCAATCCTCAGTCAGGAATTATTGAGAAACCCAACAAACTAGGCATCAATCCCTATATCAGTGGGTGATTTGCAAATTGGTTCACAGAACACACAGTGTGACAGTGGCAAACTCCAGGTCAGACTGGCAAGCAGTCAAGAGTGGATTCCCACAGGGATCAGTACTGGATAGTGTCCTGTCCAGCATCTACCTGTCAGGAGTCCAGCCCAACACAGAGGAACACTGGCTGACCAAGTTCACAGAGGACTGCAAGCTGGGAACTATCATGAACTTCACTAGTGATGCAGACATCCTACAGAAAGGCCTCACTGAGACCAATGAGTGGTGTGGAAACCATGGCCAGAATCTTAACACCCCAAAATGCATCATCATCATCCCCTTTGGTAAAACACTCAATTCTCAGTAAGTACCACATCAGTGGGAGCCCAATGAACACTGTAGGCATTATAAGAGATCTGGAGACACAGTTTGACAGCAACTTCTCCTTCAAGCACAACAGCGCCACTGTGGTCAGGAAGTCCTTCTATATGGCACATTGCATTACCAAGGGTTTGCATCCAGGAAGACAGAGGTAATGATCTCTGTCTACTATTCCCTCATTAGACCACTCCTCACATATTATGGCCCATTTGCTATGTACCTCACTAGACAACTGCTACAGCTGGAGAGGCCACAGAAGCACCTCACAAAGGGGTTCCTAGGCATTAAACACACATCCTACACAGACAGATTCAGAAGACCCAAGCTATTCGCTGTTTCATATCACCTAATTAGCAGCTATCTGTGCTTGACTTACAAAGCCATGCCTGACCCAGCTGTTTTAGAAATGCTACATATAAATCCATCCACACTACACACTGCAGAGACCTCTACCTCAGTACCACAATGACCACAACAAGCTGGTAGAACAGGTCCCTCACCAAGAGACTGCACATGCCCTGGATAACACTTCCCATACATGTCATGCAGAACACCGAGGTGACCCTGTTCCAGAGAAATCTTGATGAGTGGATGGGTAATAGATAGTTCAACCCAAGGATCACTGCAGTGGCTATACTTGATACAGGCACTGGGAAGTAACATTGGGTGGCACAATGGCAGGGCCCTTCTATGTGCTAGGCCTGTACAGGCTCCTGGGCCATTGATCTACTACACACTTATGAACCTATAAGAGGAATGACATCAGCAGGACTGATAAAGTAGTGCAGTGGATGTTAAACTTATCAAAATACTTTGCCCTACAAACTGACACACGTACACACACTTGCCAGATGTGAGAGTAAAATATCCACTTAACTAATCACTTGTACCATAGTGTTACACAGTTACCACATGCACTACAGAGCTTACTGGGCTGAGCATTGGCCAAAAGTGCTGATATGAGGAATGACATCAGCAGGACTGATAAGGTAGGACAGTGGGTGGGAAACATAGCAAACTACTTCTGCTTACAAACCAAACCCACACACACACACTTGCCAGATACAAGAGTAGAACCCCTGCCAAACTAGTCATTTATACTATAGTGTTAAGCATTTATCACACACACTACTGAACTTACAGGGGTGACAACCAGCCAAAGTTGCTGATAAGGGTCTGATATTACCTGGACTGCTAAGGTGGGTCAGTGTGAAGTGTTGTGGGTGGGAATGGCATAAAACTGTTTCACCTATAATCAAACAAACACACAACTGTTGCCCACACACAATTTTACATTTGCCAGGACTGATAATAGAACTCCTATCTAGCTAGTTATTTGTATTATAGCATTATGCAGTAATCACATGCACCACAGAGCTTATGGGGCTAATGCCTGATGGAAGACATGTCTAAGATGACTGATATTTGCAGGACTGCTAAAGTAGGGAAAGAGGAAGTTTACTGGGTTTGAATGGACCCAAAAGGTTTTAGTTGTAAGCACACATACACTTTTACATTTGGCAGGACTGAGAATAGAACTCCTCCCTAACTAGTTATTTGTAATATCATGTTATGCATTTATCACATGCACCACAGAGCTTACAGAGCTGAGGCCTGATGGAAGGCACTTCTAAGATGACTGATATCTGCAGGACTGCTAAACTAGGGAAAGGTGAAGTGTACTAGGCTTGAATGGACCCAAGAGCTTTTAATTGTAAACACATACACTTTTACATTTGCCAGGACTGAGATTAGAACTCCTACCTAACTAGTTATTTGTACTACAGTGTTAGGCAGTTATTGCACGTGTGACAGAGCTTATAGGGCTAAGTCTAACAAAAGTGACTTCTATGGTGACAGACATCTTCAGGACTGCTAAGGAGGGGTAATGGGAAGTGCACTGGGTGGGGAAGGCCTGTTTTATTCCTAGATCCTACTGACATTTCGCTAACTGTATGAGCATGCCCAGTGTGTCCTTCTATAGTACATGTGGGACTCCATTCCAGGGATTGTTGTACTCCAGCCCAGTTTGTTTAGTGCTACAGCCATACCTCTCAACCTGTTGGTGCAGGATATCTGGAGCTGGCCTATCAAAATGTGGGGACAATGGGCCATACAGTGATTGTGACAATTTCTCTCAGTAATGTATGGGCTGCTAGGGTTATAGGGCTTGTTTTAGCAGACATCTGTCATATATGCCATTTGACACTGTCATGTATTGTTTCAGTACCTAGTGACATACCTCCTCAGATCATCACAGTGATTTCCAGAGGAATACAGGATCGATGATGCACACACCAGGTTTATGGGCCAAATGCTATGCATTCTTGCACAATCCAGCCTGTTGAGGGGTATGCCTATAAGCAATTGACTTCTGGGTGGGGGTGGGGGTGGGGGTTCTGCGCAGATATGTTTGCCTATAGCTACCAATACTTTGCATCAGGTTCTTCTCAATGGTTGACTACACTTGGAGGGTCTTGTGTGTGCCAGACTTTTTGACCAGCCTGGAGGTGTGTGTTTGTCACACATATATGTACGGCCCACCTATTTTGCTTGGATAGCCACATGTTGGGGTCAGGATGTTGCATAGGATGAGTGATCAGGGAGGGGTGTGTTACTCCCCATAGCTGTGGTCCAGGGTTCTGTGGGTGCAAACATGTCACCATCTTCCAGGGTTAGGCCTGCCTGTAGTGAGTGCATTCCCATGTTTAAACTCCTAGCCCTACCTGTTGACAGTATGGAGTATCAAAGAATGTCCACATCCATGACTCATATATCTTGTCGGTTACCCAAACAAGTGTGGTTTGCCAGAAAAAGTGTTTTGCAAGTCACTCAGAGTTGAAGTCAGATATTACTGACAGTTGACATTGCAGTTTCGAACTTCGTACCCATCAGACATTCCATGCTAATACAAATCATTCCATCAACTTTATAGCATTATTAGAGCAGCATTTCACATATGTCCTTCTCTTTGGACCTTCATCACCCCATTATTCATGGCTTTGTCCAGATTTCTGGCTCCCTGAGGCTGGCAGGTTTGCTCCTCAGTTATCAGCATGGCCTTTCTTTGCATTTTGTGGACTGTGTTATGTTGGTGTTATGGACTCCATCACACTCCATAAAGGGCACTGTGGGTGAGCCATAGGCATTTTCCAGAGGTCTGTAGGCCAGGCATGACAGATGCAGGCCATCTGTAGCAGGGCAGTGCATTCTGATGATCATATGTTCCCAGGGTGCCGGCAGGAGACACCCCTGGGATGGTACCACTAAGTCAACTGTGGGTGTTACTGGAAATTGCTTTCTGTTACTATTGCGCCATTACTCTAGGTAACAGCTGGATTCTGCTTAAGGCTAGGAACATGTTACTGCATTTCTATGGGACTATGGGGTGGTGACACAACTGTACACGATACACATCTGCACAGACTGTGCTGATATTTGCTTAACATTTTGGTCCCATTTAGAGTAGTGGTGTGCCCTATCTTTCAGACTGCAGGCATAAGAGTATCAACCACAAGTCAGATTGTTTTGGCATAGACATTTGTAGTTTCAGACGTCTTACCTTTCAAAGCCATACTGCCAGACCTGCTGTGATATCATTGTGTAAACGTCTGTGGGTAGGGATTTCATGGATGTTGCCATGTGGGGGCCTTTGCCAGGCATTTCTATATGGTTTTCTACAGCTGATCTGCTGTGAGGGTTTGGTGGTGGGTATGGGACCCCCACTTTGACATGCATGTGACCTATGACCTCCCCAGTTATTTGGCTCACCACATATACTGCAGTGGTATTTGTCAACTAGGGTGATACTGCATTGTGTGGGTAGGGCAGTACTGGGGATACATTTCCTGCTGTCTCACAGAGCTGTCAGTTGCCTGATGCTATCCCAGTTAGCCACCCCATTCCCTTACATGCTTGATCAATACCATAGATATGCTATCAGAAACTTCCACTCCATTAGTTTATTTTGTTACAGAGAGTGGTTTGCCTTGTGCCTGAAGCTGTTGTGAGGGTGGTGCTTGAGGGCTGACTATATCGGATGCATGCAGTACACTGCCTATACATGGTCAGGTATAGGTGGTGTGATGTTTGGCATCCATTTTCCTGTGTGTGCGAGTCAGAGAGAGAGATCCGTCTGTCCCTGGGCCCTACAGTGTCAGTGTATGTGCTATGGGGCAGGCTCATGATGTTCCCCTTCCGAGTCACTCTGTGCATTTGGATGCCTTGGCAATGGTGGGGGGCTGGGTGCCCCTTCCCCATTTTGTTCCTGCTGCAGCTGTTTCCACAGGATCATATTGTGTAGCATGGCACATACTATGAACATGTGTGCACATGTGGCTAGAGAGTACTACAAGGCTTCACCAGATATGTCAAGGCAGTGGAACCGTGACTTGAGCATCTCAAACACACACTCTATAATGATCCTGGTTTGTGCATGTGCCTAATTATGGCATTCTTGTGTGGGTGTGTGTGCATTTCTGATGGGTATCATTAGCCACAGTTCCAGTGCATAGCCAGCATCTCCCACCAGCTGGCCATATGGGATGTCTCCAATGGCAAACGCCTGGTACAGCTGTGATGAATGCCAGATGTGGGAGTTGTGATAGCTTCCAGGGCTGCCAGCACACACGTTCTTGATAATGCCCTGGATATTGCATATTACCTGGTAGTCGAAGGAGTGGAAGCCCTTGTGGTTTATGTAGACCCTATCCCATTCACCAGGTGGTGCTTTGATGTGGATGTGCATGCAGTTTATGGTACCCAGTACCTCTGGGTAGTCTGCTACATGGTGGAAGAGATGCATATTGCTGGTCCTCTCCTCATGGGTGCTGGGGAAGTAAATGTACTCAGCGGCATGTGGTCGCACGGCATCCAGCAACTGGTGGAGTATCCTGGATGCAGATGCCTGTGAGACCCCCATGATATCCCCAATTGGTCTTTGGAAAGTACCTGTAGCTAGTATTCTTAAGGCTACACATACCTTGGTATCCACTGGGATGGGTTCCCCTCTGTTGGCTCTGGCTCTGAGGCGAGGCCGGCACAGCTCAACAAGTTGCTGAAGTATGTCCCTGTCCACCGTGTATCGCTCTACTAACTTCAGATCATGTAGCCCCTGGTAGGTTACCCTGGGTCTGAACACTCTTCTCCTCCTCCTCGGTCTGAGTTGGTTGTCAGCATTTTCCTCTTCACCACCTCAGTCTCTAGCACATGCTGATAGGTTAGGGCAACAGCAGCCCCTAATATGTTTTGTTAGATTTGTCAGTTTAAAATTCCTCCAAATGTGTACACCAGTGGTGTAGAGTTTGTGGGAAAAAACAGACTGAAAGGTGTTAGCATAGTTTATAGTAGCGTGCTGGGCTGCTGCCTGTGTAATTGGTTGATTCTGATACATTCCACCTGCCAGCTATGCTTGTTCTCCTTGATTGCCTTCCTTCTGCAGTTTCCCTTTGCCATTTCCTCCCCATTTAAGCCCTGATACATGCCGTGCATTCCCAGTGCTCAAATGTTAACAGTTCTGCTATCCTGTTTTTTTTTTTTTTTGTGTTTAGCTAAAGTAAATAGTTTTCAGCAGAACTGGCCCTTCCTAGATGTGAACACATGCTGCATTTCATGGAATAGGGAAATACAGCCTCATACACACTTCCTGCCTTAGCTGTGCTTAGCTAAAAGCAAACATGGGCCACTGAGCTCCATTGTGCTTACAGCAGTCATGACACACTCCCTTTTCATGTTAGCTGCTCCTCCTGTCTACACCATGGTGTTGGAGCACCTACACAGTTAGGCGCAGTCTGACCTTAGAAGAAATTTGTGATTCAGTATAAATCCCCTCATTTGCATAACCCACTGCCTTACCCTGAGTTACCACACTTACACTGAGCCTTTCCCCTTAGCAACCACTATTCCCTGGTATTGTTTTCATTCTGCATGCCATTGACTATTATGGCAAAATGCAGATTTCACTCCAACTTGATTTTTTTCCCTTTTTTTGTATTGAAACAGCCGAGATTGGCCAAAAAAAACTTTTATTTTACAAATAATAAACTATTTTTCATGCCAATGGCCATGTATTTGGCCATTGGCATGCTTATTTAAGGGACTACATACTTTGTTTGAGGCTGTCATGCCTCCGTTTTCTATTTTTCAGAAATGTGTTCGGTTAATAGCCGAATACATTTCTGCACCCTACACTGTTCCTGCACGGAGACCTGCCTACTTCCTGTATTGTTAATTCAGCTCATTTGCATGGTTTTCACCAGCAAATGAGCTGATTAGCATACTGCAGGGCTTTCCATGCAGGAACAGTGTAGGCAGGCTCGTCCACATCAAAACGGCATGTTCTTGGATCGCTCGGCGGCCATATTCTATGCAGGAGTGCCTACACTGCTCCTGCACAGAGATTTCAGCTTCGTGAATCCCAGTGTCTATATTTTCAGCTCTGTTATTCTACCTTAATGTACCATAGTGAACTCAGTAAGAATGCCCTCAGTTTAACAAATACCACAAAACTGGTATCTATTACTCAGCAGTGGATAATGAGCAACAAGCAGAACCTGAATTGTTTGCCCCCATTCCAACTCAGTAGTAATCCTACACTAGTGCAATGCTGGTGTATTACTTACTGTTTAGATTACAAAACACTAATGCTACTAGATACACACATGCACATGTATGTATATATATACACACACACACACACACACACACACACACACACACACACACACACACACACACACACACACGCACACACGCACACGCGCACGCGCACACACACACATACACACACACACACACACACACACACACACACACAAGCATGTACTCAGAGCTTCCTGCTGAAATCTTGACACTCGCATTAATGAAATTTGAAATATTGCTAATGCGGCAGAAAATTATATATTGAACATCACTTTTCTCCTTTAAACCTCTTTTTGCAGGATGGCAAGCCCCTTTTAACTCCCTGATGTAGGGGGGGGGGCATCCCTTGAACTTATATACACCAACTCTGAGATTGCCATCCCTCATAGAAAAGGGACTATTCTAAGAAACATCGATCACTGACTTTGTATACGCAAGTCCAGATTTTCTGCTTTCAGTCTATATACACCAACTGTGAGATTGCCATTCCTCATAGAAAAGGGACTATTCTAAGAAACATCGATCACTGACTTTATATAAGCAAGTACAGATTTTCTGCCTTTCAGTCTACATATTTCTGGACTTGTCAATGCAGGTACCTAGATTTCAAATGATTACACACTTACACACACACACACACACACACACACACACACACACACACACACACACACACACACACACACACACACACACATACACACGCAAAATCAGAAGTGCTGTCATGATTATCAGATTATATTAAAACTTCTTCCTTATAAATAAACTGTAAGAAAGGGACAGAATATAGTGCTATGCATTTTTTATTTATTTTGGGAAGAAATAAAGTTTTGTGAACTTGATAATTGGATAAAGGCATCCGGCATTGTCAGTAGCTATGAAAATGAGGTGGAAAGGAAACATAACTACATTCTTTTGTTACAAAGACAACTCCATCAAAATATACCCTTATGTTAACAAGATCAATAAGGCTGGGCATTGTGTATTTTTTAACATTTATGTACATTGTTATAGTGACAATCCAGTATGCTAGATATATTCCATTTCTTGGGGTCTTCTTGTTCTTGTAAAATTTTATTGATTCCAAATTTTTTTTTTAATTTATCACATGTGAGGTTATAATGGTATTTATGAGCTTGTGATTACTTTAAAATTATTCCATTACTGAGTTGTACATGACACAATGTTCACTGTATAGTTATATTGTTTTTCTTCATCTGATTTACATCAACTTTCTCCTATCATTTGATAAGATAGCTATAATACATGGGTCAGATGTGAGTTATGCATGAATTTACTCGTGTTGCTGTGGTTTAGTCACTTGTTTTATTTCTTCTTCCTTTGTCAAGCTCAGCCCATATGCCTCTTGCAAATACGTCAGTTGATGGTGGTACAAGGTAGCGAAATGCCTGATTTCCCCAACTTTGTACTCTGGTGAAAATTCCTCTAGCAGTGTCTCTGCATGCTTTTCATAGTAAACTAAAATGTAAATTAAGAAATAGACCTTTGATTTTAACATGTTTAAAAATAAATTATATTTTATGACCCTGCTGGAACCAATAACTTATCTGAAAAAAGTAAAGACATTTTTTTTCCTTTTCTAGACTGTTGAGCCTTCATGTCAATAAGGAAAAGGCAAATGCATTGTGTTGCCTTTCATCCTGTTTAAGACTTAAAACTTTATATGCTTTTAATAAGGTTTTATACAACTATGAAGTTCCTGGAATTCTGAATATTTACAGAGATAAACTGAGTAAAAAGCCATGTGGTTAATGTAAATTGCAGAGCTTAGATTACCGTGATTCTAGGTGGTAACCCTAAATTAGATTTGATAAAGGCCGCCCTTCTTCTAAAAGCATTGCACCTACTTCAGACTAATGTGCCTGAGTTCATTGAAAATAAATAAATGGTCAACTCATCTAACCAAATTATTTTTTCTGTCCCATTGAGACTCAAGTTACCTGTAAAATAGTCAGTTAGGAACAGCAATGAAGGTGACTTTACAAAAGTTTGTACTTGGTGACATACATATCTTAATACATTTCAGTTGTTAGTGTGTCCTGCACCTCATTTGTGTTAAAAATGGATAACCAGAAATCTTTTAAAGGAAAATGACAATATCTCTCACTTTACTTTAGTTAGGATCTCTCCAATGCTAATTAATCTAATTAGTGTAAGTCTATAAATAATTTGTGCAGATCCTTAAAAGGCTTTATTAAGAACCAAATATTTTCTTGCGGTGGATACCATGGTAGTAAATACGCCATACTCCTGGTCTGCAGATCCATGGATAGATAAGATACTACAGAGGTGAGTGTTCTATTTGATAAGGGGTTGAGGTCAGCTCTTTGTCAGTGTAGAGTTCTATTCATGACAGATGGTTAGGCCTGAATTTTCCCATATTTGTGGTGGAAAGGCTTTTATGATAACATTTATTGTTTTTATGTTCTGGATTCCCCTCCCAGGACATGCAGTTCCCTGGATTACTCTATCTGGTATCACAGATTTTTCATTAACTCTTTGAGAAAGGATGTACTTAGAAAAACATTTGGGCTGTAAATTACTTCAAGATGCTATAATGTCGATCCAGCTTGAATCCTGAGCCCACACAGAATTGATCTAGTACATTATATGAACAGGCAGAAACTTCTAATGTCCCAGCTTCTTCTGCATCTTGAGATGGTTTGAGACTATTTGCCTGATGATATCACCATATTTCTTTCATAGAACCTAATAGGATGCATAAGAATTTTCCCAGGGACCTTTGATTGCTGTCTAGGGTCCTGGTAGCATTTTAAGTTCAATGCCAAAGATGTCCCATTTGTGGAATGTAATGAAGGTCACCTGTCACAAAATCTTAGCAGATGTCCTGAACAGTAGTGTAGGGCAAGACAAAAGAGCAAGCACACTGGGCACTAGCTTGAAAAGGGTGTAATTCATGCAAAATAAATAGAAAAATGTGTATATATATATATATATATATATATATATATTGTGTTAGACTTTAATAAGGGCAAGGCAGGTGAAGATGCAAAAATGTTGTACTTTAAGACTGCTGGGACTCTTCGCTTCTTTCTCACTCTTCACACATCACCTTGCATGGATGTTTATTCATTTATTTAAGGAATGAGCCACTGGCATTGCCCCAAAGACTTCCGAATGGCTTGGTAGGTGGAAGGGGTGGGACAGATTAGGCAGTTACTAGGTTTTATCTTTTGGCATTCACAACAAGTGAGTGAAGAATAAATCAACCAAAAGAAATAGCTCAATTGCTTGCCGGGGGAAAAGAAGGACATATACAGGACACAACTGCAGTGCAACAGCCAGCCAATGAGAGGTAAGAGCAAAAGAGTGTGACTGACCATATAACAGTCAACAAGTTATGTTATGTTATGTTATGTTAGGTTATGTTATATTAGTAAGCAGAAAAAAGACACCACAGGAACCAGGAAGCACCAAGATAAGTCCTTCAATGTAAAATGTAGCAAACTGCTCCAAAACCAAAACGCCAACACGTAGGTTTTAACGCTTTATTAAAGATCCGTTTTCGTCACCAACTTCGTCAGAAATGAACACAGAATGCCCAATCTCATCATATTAAATACTAGCTCCAATTAAAATTAATTGAATAATCAAATCAATTAGAGTCTTTAAAACAATTATCTGAAAATGTAAAAAACATACTCCAAAATGCCATCTCTTAAATATAGGCATTATAAAAAATCACAGTAGTAAAACCTTACAAATAATTAATGTATTAAAATACCTGTATTGTAAATATTAAATTCAGTATAGGTTCAAAATTTATATGCTATGAGTGTATTTGTTAACCATATATTGCCAAAACTCATAGCTTAGCTGCTCTCATTCTAAGTATTGGTTCAAGGGATACCATTTCATTGAGACCAGGGGGCTTAGTTGATTCTAAGACAACCTGCCAGAAAAGCTCTCTAAATTCAACCCTGGTCTCCCACATGCCACCCCTAGCATCTGAATGCACCACTTCCTGCACGAATAATAAAGCGTTAAAACCTACATGTTGGCGTTTTGGTTTTGGAGCAGTTTGCTACATTTTACATTGAAGGACTTATCTTGGTGCTGCCTGGTTCCTGTGGTGTCTTTTTTCTGTTTACTGGTCTTGTTGACACCTGCCTGTGTTGGTTTATTATGTTATATTAGGTTTACTATTGAAATGCCGATCCGACTATGTGCAACTCGACTTGCGCGAAGGCAGAAGAGCGAATGTCACCGCGGTCTAATCCAATTGTGCGAACGGTAGATCATCGCCCCTGCGTGAACCATGGTAGCATGGGTGTGGAGGTGTTGTGCGGCCGGTAATGTCGAATGTCGAATGCCTGGCGGTGGCGAACAATTTTCATGATTTCGGTTCGCATAAATGCGTCGCAGAAGTGGCCGTTCGACTAAGTTCAATCGCAATTTCAATAGTAAACCATTATATTATGTTATGTTATGTTAGTTGTCTATGTGGGGCAAGAGTTATGAATTAGCAACTATGTCTTGTAATTATTTACAGGGAGGAGTGATTTTTTTTTTTTTTTTTTTTTGAAGTGACAGCTATAAGAGGAAGGCCACATTTGAGCTAGAATAAAAAAGAAAAAAAGAAAAAAACTGTGTCCATGACTGAACTCCCTGCTGGCAATAAAAAGTAAAATATATTCCAGGAGCAGAAAAGTATTTGTTTATCTTAGACTTTGTTTCTTCAGTGTGCACTGTGGAGTGGAGACTGTATTGCACTGCTGAGACTGACCCCTTCATTTAATTGAATGCAATGCTGTCTAAACTGAATGTGCCAACTTCTAACTTTTAAATTCCACCAGCATGTTTAGAAAGTGCATTATCAGTGTCTGAGCGTTTTATTGTAATTTCTATCAAGTTTACTTGATGGGAAAAAAAGTCCCTTAAAACCAATTTATTTTTCATTATATGTGAAAACAAAGTTTAATCTGTACTGTGATTTAATTTTTATAAGATTATAAAGTACCATATGAGGTAGATGGGAAGTGCATGTACATCTTATTGCGTGCATGTATACCTTAAGTGTAATGATTATTATTTCAGTTCTGAATCAAATGCAATTGTGTCTCTAGCTGAAATGTATGAAGAAGACTAGTGCATTTTTTTGTATTTAAATTCTCTAAGTGTTTGTCTTTTTTTATGATTAAATATTTTTTTAAGGAGGGGAATGCTTATCAAGCAATTCATTTTCAGCTGTATTATTGCTGGGGTTTACAGCATGAAAAACGTGACGCACGTTAAGATGCACAAGTCAACAAGTCAACAAGTCAACTAGTATCCACGAGTTTCTGAATGAGCCGTACCCAGTATTATTTTTAATTGGGAACTGGAGTGAGTTCCACATGGTAGATGTAGTTTTTCTGAGAAGGCTGTTTCATTTGTGGTAGGGAAAAGTATTTTTCAATATGGATGAGCCGTGACCTTTGGAAAAAAAAGTTCCAAATTGTAGCAAGGGATAATTTCTCTGCTAGTAAAAAAAAATAATTACTGTGTAGATGCTTGAATATAAGGCATGATAGTATCAGTTTAGTTTGATGTGCAATTTGGGGGCAATTGACTTTTTGTAGAAAAAAAGTAATGATGTTTTGGGATGCCAAGGGTGATAACAAGACATGTTTTATTTAAGGCTTTGCAAAAGGTATGCATTGTAAGAGGAGGAGTATGTGATTAAAGGTATTATAGTTTGGGAATAGGATTTTTTTTGTAATGGCTTTAGACTTGAAAGTGAGAAATCTAGTCAGCTTCCTACATATTTGTAGCTGGATTAGAACATTGATGGTCCTGCTTCTGTATGTATGTTATAGTAGGGAGAATAAGATGAGACCCAAGAATTGTATAAATGAGACAAATTCAATATTTCAACCAAAGCTGTCACTTTAGATGGCCAGGAGTCCTCTATTGTACCTGTCTGGGGCCTGCTTAGGGGAAAACAAGGACATACAGGAGTCAAGATAGCAGCCAGCAGGTAAGACTCTGACCGCATTTACAACACGTCATGAAATTCAGCCAGGTGTAGCTGGCAGGTCAGGTAGGCATCCAGGCAGACAGGAAGATGATAGTAGGAGTTTGTCACTCATTCACTCAGTCCAGTACAGCTACAGTCTGGTTGGCATCTCAAGTGGTGAATACAAGGAAGGAGTTGAATGAGAGTTGTTCTGTTGTTTGTTCCTACTGTATTTTTCATATGTTTACATTTTTCTAATAAAACCACTACTATTTTTTCATTAAGTGTCATGGGGTTAAAATGCAACACCCCCACAGCACTGTCATCCTTTAGTTTCTGGAATATGTAACACTCCCTCTCATAATGTGGAACAAATGGGCAAAATGTGAAACACTTACCTGGGGATTCAATAAACTCCGTGTAGGCTTTGCGTGAAGCCAACATGGAGTTTACATGTTAGTGCAATGAGCAGGAGTGCTGATTGCATATTCATGCTGTTCATAATGCTTACACAAATACAAGCAAGGTTTCCTGGATGGCAACAGTGTTGCCATCCAGGAAATTGTGCAGAGCAGCATGAGCACAGAAAGAAGATGCAATCAAGTTTGCCTACAGGCTAACCTGCTCTGCGAGATCATGCAGACAGAATGACTACCATGGTTGAAAATAACAACAGTAGCAACACAGTAAAGTGTACTCAGTGCAATGTGCACAAAAACTATAACTTACAGAAAGAAATAATGAAGGGTGAGGGTAAACAGCAAGGACAACTATAATTAAATATACACTGGACAGGGAAAGATACATTGGGATCCAAATGGAGAGATAATAAAATCAGCAAGTAAAGGAGAGTACTATTGCTGGAAGTGAATTCATCCACAAGTCTTGGTGAGTACCTTCATGAGGTGGACACTGTTTTTACCAAACCTCACCAAGATAACACTGATATATAGACTGTATTGTATATAGCAGATATCATGGACAGAAGTAGGTTAAAATAATAAAATGGCAGCTGGGTAAACTAATATTCCCAAAAGATAAAGGTGGATTGGGACTCCCAGATTTCGAATTATACCACTCCATTAATGCTAGTCGACTTATTAAAATCTCTAATTATGACAGAGCTTAACAAACATGGTCTCCAACCTGGGTCAAAAATGGTATAATCAAATAAGCTCTATGCACATTAATCCTAAGACAATACCCTACTTGCAACCTAATAACAACCTCATAACCAAAATTCTTCCCATGATCAAAAATAAAATAATTATTTTTCGAAACTTAATTTCATCCCTATATCTTGAAAACACACTTGAATTCCTACAGCCCTTACATCTTAATCCTAACTTAAAAATCAACAATAAAATGATAGATCTCAACAAATATGCACAAATTAAAAATATTATGGTTTTGGCAATTACACCATCTTAATAATCTTAACATGGACAAACTAAAAACCCACTTAGACCCATCACGTAACTGTGACCCAATAATTAGATAACTTAGATCACTGATAAAAATTTAAATACTTTAATGCAAAAATAGAGGAACAAGAGATAAACACAACCCAAATAATTATTAACCCCCCCTATCCTATAAATCCAAAATGATCTCTTGCATCTATAAACTAATATCACAAATTAAATTCCAGTCTTCACTTTTTTGTTCCAAATACTGGGAGGACATAGATAAGGATATTTCATTAGGACAAAAATATGATGCTATACAAAACACTTTAAAACTAACCCCATTTAAGAATCTAATATACACACAGCTCATGATAAATTATAAGTCATATCATACTCCTGCTGTTCTAAATAAATGTGGATATAAGAAAACACTATCCTCCCCCTTTTGCCCTCTGATTAATGCAGATCTTACTCTATATTTTTTGGAGTTGTAAAACTGTCTATAAGTAGTGGTGCTCTCTCTCAGAATAAAACTTGAAAAGATGGGGTACAAAAAGACAACTTTCTCATGGGAAATTACAAATCTCCATATAACTTCTAAATCTCTCACAGGGTTATGCAAACATGTCTTAATAACACTATGTGCCATAATCAAACATTTATAGCAAAAAATTGGTTAAACAAATCCAAAATCTCATGGGAAAACTTCAAAGATATGGTTATAAAATATATAGCTTCATATAAATTGTCAACTAAAAATAATACAAAAAGGGTATACTTCCAAAGATACTGGAGCAACCTACTTGACTCAATTTTGTCTAATTAAAAATAATTACCCCCATATTAGAATCCAGTTACATGAAGATTGCCCCTAGCTAAAGTGTCACACCTAAAATTAATACAAAATAAGTAACTAAAACATATTTGAAATACTTATTAACCTACCTTTTAGTGGCATCCATGATGTACATAGTGTAAATAGCCTTCAACACATACATACTTACTGGCCAAATGTCCCCCTATCGCTCTAACCCCCAACCAACTGTTCCTTGCACTTATAAACTATAAAATAGTGACTCCATACCATTAACAGCATGTATTTATATAGGAGAATGTGATTATTTACAGTCTGATGTTTTTGTATATAGTTGTTATTCTTTAGATGTAAGTTCTTCAACCATGATGAATATGTCTTTACTTGTTCTTCCTATTGCATTTTGTATCTGTTATTGTTTGTTTATGTAAATTAAAATAATAAATAATAAATTGGAAAACAAATGACAGCTGGGTGCACAAGTCCTCAATCCTGGTAGGCGCACTGGTGCTAGCCTGGAAAAAATGACAGTGTAGAATCCTCAAGACATGTAAGCATTCCTGCAATGGGGTTAGGCCTGACTCAGGGTGGAGGATGCCCACCCCCTGCCATTGTAGAAGGAAGTAGTAGTTCACAAAAATCACAAAAACTGATAGGCCAAAACAGAGACATAAAGATGTTAGAGCAGACTACTGAGGACAAGAAAGACATTATATACTGTTACTCTTATGCAAGAAGCCCAATATTTCTCGACAGAAAATATACAAAAGATTATGAGAGAAATCAGTGAAAATAAAAATACTTGCACAAGAAAAACTGTCAAAAGCCTCAAATGCAAATTTGTGTTCATTAATACAGCAGATTCATGAAAATCATCATATACACCAAGGAACCTTGGTAAAAAAAATGACTGGGAAGTGCAAAATGTATAAAGAATAAAATCTACAGATTTTTGAAAGACCTAAAAAGAAATATGGACATGGAAAAGACAGAACAATCTGATATGGTGTAATATTTATGGAAAGGAGAAATGCATGTTAAACAATACAAAAAACAGGTCCAAAGATATTCAAAGAGTAATACAGGCAAAGACATCTGGATATGGAAAATTTTGCAATGCAAAAAATAAGAAAACAAAGGGGAGAAGCAGAAAAAAGGATTAGTTATGGAGAAGTTAAAGAAATAGAAACTGAAGTTATGGATTACCTGTGAAGTAAAGGATTTAGTGTACAAAATCTAAATTACTCCAAAATCACTTCACCATGAACCAACTCACCAAAATACAAAAAACACACTGACAACTGGAGAAATTGGCACCAAATATGTATTCTTATAAACACAACTATCCTCAAAAAAACCCATGAAAATTATGGCATATGATGGGGAAAACAATGCCTCCATAGCAGTACATGCCTTTTGTAGAAAAAAAATTGTCTTCAAACATAAAAAATATTATGTGTTAGTGCAAACTCTAAGAGCTGTAAGATGTAATTAGCTCTAGGACCTATCTCTAACATAAGTCAGCCAAAGTTGGAAAATAAGTAGGTACAAATTTCACTCCTTTCATTAAAAGACTATACATGTTGTTATCTATTTGTAAGTCTGACAAATCTTCAGAATATAGGTATTTTCCTGGATGCACAGTTAAAGGAGCACCTGAAGCGAGTCCCCTCTCATATTAAGAATAGTAAAGAGTTATCAGACACTTTGGGAGGTAGAGAATGGCAGGATGATTTTTTTCTGGGCAACTGTTGATGTCAAGCCTTTGTACACTAACATTTCTCATCATTGGGGCCTAGAAGCAGTAGCTAGATTATTGGGAGAAGATCCTAGAACTAATTATATCTTACAGCTCTTAGAGTTTGCACTAACACATAACATTTTTTATGTTTGAAGACACTTTTCTTCTACAAAAAGCAGGTACCACTATGGGGGCATCATTTGCCCCATCATATGCCATAATTTTCATGGACTTTTTTGAGGATAGTTGTGTTTATAGGAATACATATTTTGCAGAAAATGTTATAGTTTTCAAACGACATATTGATGATTTGTTTTTTGTGTGTAGAGGGGAAATTAGTCTTTTTGAACAGTTTATGTTGGAAGTGAATCAGAATCAGTATGGTATCACATTATCTAATCAAACCCATAGGAATAAGATACAGTTCTTAAATTTAGAGTTCTTTGTTGATAAGAATAGATTAGTGTCTTTTAAACCATTCTATAAGAAAACAGCAGCCAACAATTTTTTGAGTGCGGACAGTATGCATCCAGACATTTCCTTAATTCTCTTCCTTTTGGAGAATGTAAGCATATGTTGATGACAAAACTACATTAGATGAAGAATGTAATGCTGTTAGATCCAAACTGGCCAACAGTGGGTATTCTAGACAGGTGTTAAAAAGGTTGAAGAGAGAGCCAGAAAGCAGATTACTCCTTGGAGAACAGGGAGCAATAGGATATATTATGGGCATGAAAGGTTTAAAAAAGTGTTTGAGGATGATATATTCTTTGTTAATAAATTTTCCCCTTTTTCAGCAACATTAAAGCCATTGGTGTATAGGTTTTGGCCTATCATTCAGCAAGATGATGAAGTGGGTAATGTTTTTATTGGCAAAGTTATATTTTCACATAGCAGGTTTCACAAGTTAAAGGAATTACTCAATACTAGGGTGAGTTGCAGGGTAGAGGAAAATTTAAATACAGTAGGAACTTTTAGATGTGGGAGGTGTAAGGTGTGTGACAAAGTTAGAAATATTTCAGGCAATTTGATTAATGGAAAAAAGTTCACAGCTCTGGGATCCTATAATTGTAGCAGCAGTGGGATTGTTTATGCCATTGGATGTGATTGTCAACCAGTAGAATGGTATATAGGTCAAACCAGAAGAATGGTTAAAAGAAGAATTATGGAGCATGTGGAAGATGTGAGGCATGCCAGGCTTAACAATCCAGTTGCGCAACATGTCCATGCTGTTCATAATGGGAATACCAGTAGTTTATCTTTCACTGTTTTGAATAAACCTTATGCAGTACAGGGAGTTGAATATGGGTGCATCCTTTTGAGGATGGAAAGCGGATTTATTATTAACTTTGGAACACTTTGGCCCCACGGGCTTAACATGGAGTTAGAGTTATATGTATAAGATGAGATATATTTTTTATTATATATTTTTTATTATTCTAAATGATGTACAAGTATGTTTTTGTATGAGTATTGAAAATAGTAGGTAGTTATATTATATTATGTTTAGTGCAAAACATATTTAATATTTATGCACTTTAAATTTTCCTGACTCACTGATTAATCAATTATTGCATAGTTTAATTGAATAACTGATGCAATGAAATGTATTTAAACTGCACCATTCTAGTGAGAAATTATTCCCTGGAAGGCTTTATGCTGAAGTACTAGGAGCACAGTAAATTTGGATGGTGGCCATTTCTCCAGTTGTCCGTGTGTTTTTTGTACAAAATCTAACTCTGATAACATCACAGCATGACAGAACAACAAGTCTTCAAATTATGGAGAAACCAGTAGAGCAAGAAGCATCTGATCAGTAGCCATATGAAGATACTTTGGGGTCTTAAGCAAGAAACCAGTACAAAAGCTCAGCTGGTTTCACAGCAAGGGAAAGAGCAGGAAACTGTGGCAACTATGATGCAGTCACTGTTGTGGAGTGCTAGGCTAGTGACTTCCCATATGAAAGAACCATGAATGGCATAGGAAGATGTTATAGAACTTTCTGTAGAATGCCCACAGCAAACAAAGAACAAAGAATGTGCTCTTTAGTTTTGAAGAAAATGATCTAAGGGAAGAGTTGCTTGATTTAATAGAGATGGATAGACATATTAAGATCAATGAAAGAAATAGATACAGAAAGTCAGTAAGACCCAAAATGTTAGAAGTTTGATAAAACAAATGAACACAGTAATCAAGACTGTTAATAGAAATTCATGCAATAAAACAGAAGTAAATAGGATAGATTACTGTGCAGTTAAATTAATAACATAAAAAGGCTTACCACAATAACACAAGGCAGTAAGGGAAAGGAAGGGGAGAAATGAAATGCCATCAGGGAAGTATTGAATAGAGAAAACTATAAAGCAATTAAGACAATTAGTGTCACTGTTAGAAGATTACAGAAGAGGGAGCATATCAAAAAAATACTCAAAAAAGATAGATGTGATAAAAGCAACGCATAGTATCAGAACAGACCAGGATCTATTGTATTTACACTATTGCAAACAATAAGCTAAAGCTATCAGCATAAGCAGAAAAAAGAAAATATGCAGATAAGTATAAAGGAAAAATACAAACTAAGCAATTTATTAATAATCCAAAAAAAGTTTTGTAGAGAATAGGGAAACAAAGAAAAGGAACAGAGACAGCACCAAAAAGAAGAAATAGACACATTTTGGCAAAATATCTTTGAAGACCCTATGGAACATAATAAAGATGTTGAATGGATAGAAGAAGTAAAAGAAAGAGTAAGAAGTTCAAATGTACAGGATATGAAATGGGATGTGAAACAAAATTAAGAAAAGCTCCTAAATGGAAAACCGCAGGCAGAGACACAGTACCTAACATCTGGCTAAAAGTATTAATATCTTTACATGCAGATTTATCCATGCACAAGAACTATTTATATGCACATCCAAACAGATGCCAACCTTGTTAACAACAGGAAAAATGATTCTCTTCCTTAGGAGTGAACCTGCAAGATATCCTAAAAACTATAGACCAATAACTTGCCTCTATGTATGTGTAAACTATACATTGAAATTGATGCTGACAGAGTTTATAGTCATTTGGAAGAAAACTCAGTCATGGCAATAGTATAAAAGGTAACAAAAAAGGTAATATGGAACAAAGGATTGTTTATTGTTAAATAAAGTTGTAATAGAGAATTATAAAAAGGGGAAGAAGCTAAGTATGGCATGGATAGACAACAAAAAAGTATTTAACAGCAGCCTACATTCCTGGATAAAAAACTGCTTACAAATAGATAAGATACACCCTACATTGATCAGTTACATTACATTGACCATGAAACAGTGACAAACCACTTTGCAGCTAAGCATGATAAAGGACAAATTATTATCCCAGAGATAAAAATTCAAAGGGGGATATTCCAAGGTGACTCTTTGTCATTGCTGCTCTTTTGTCTTGCCCTGAACCCTGTCTAGCTGTTTGTCTGTTAGCTGTATATTTAACAGATTAGCTCATGGCTATAATTTGTCACCCAGAAAACAACAAAGTGTAAAGACGTATCTTCTTTTTGCAGGTAATTGAAAACTATATAGTTCATCAGATGAATTAAAAGCACAACTGCAAGTGGTCAAAATTTTCTCAGATGATATAAGAATGTCATTTGGTCTTGATAAATGTGCAAAAGAAACCTTTAAAACAGGAAAGCTGCAACACCAAGAACATTTCAGTCTGGGACAGGAATCTGATGTAAAAGAGCTTGAGCAGGAGGGAGTGTATAAATATGTGGGAACTGATAAAGATTAGCAATAAACATGAACAAATGTAAATAAAACTTAGTAAGGAATATTTTAGAATTTTAGAAAAGTCCAAGCTATAAACCAATTTGCTCTTCCTATTCTTACAGTTTTGGGCTGATTGACTGGCCCCAAAAGTTACAGGATCAGTTGGACAAGAAAACAAGAAAAATGCTTCATGATTATCAAATGAGGTATAAAAATCATTGTATACCAAGATTACATATTCCTTGTTCTGAAGGAGGTATGGGCCTCCTCGAAATTGATTGCATGCATAGAGCTGTAATAATAGGACTCCATACATATCTGCTGACCTCACAAAATCCAAACATAGTGAAATTGTTGAAACATGAGTAGAATAAGTCTAAGACAACTTGCCTGCATAGTTTAGCAGAAGCATATCAGTGTCAAGCAGGAATGGAAATCAAACCAGAAGTAGATACAAATCAGGCAGCAACTGAATGTGCCAAAAAACAAAAGAAGGAATATAAATTAAAGGATTAGATGAGAAGGCAAGAAATGTGGAAAAATGCATAAATATAGTTGCAAGTACAGACAACTCTTGAAACAACCTCACATCAATCAGGATCTAATGCAGGAATTGTGAAGGAGAACAGAATTTAAACCAAAAGACAAAAGGTTAATAATGGCAGCCCATGATAGTGGACTATGTACACATTGGTTTACAAAGTCCACTGAATATGTCGGAGAAACAGACAAATGCTGGGTTTGTAAAATAGAATAGGAAAGAGTTCCATATCTTTTTGCTGGGCATGATATGCTAATAGCAGATGGCCTGTATACCGAAAGGCATAATAATGTGGAAAAACTGTTGCATTGGGGATTGTGTAAACATTATAATACTGAAGTAGTTCAGAAGCATTGGAAACATATGCCACAAAGCATTATAGAAAATTATGATGTTTATAACACATGGGATCACCCATTACCAACAGTTTAAAAGAATAGATGAAAGAAAATTGGATATTGTACTCCACGAAAAGAAGGCAAAAGTAGCACTGATCAATGAAGTTGCTACATCCAGTGATTACAGTGTCTTACATACAGAGAGACACAAAATCATAAAATACCAGGGTTTGCAGACAGAAATGAGGACAAAGTGGAAGAAGGATACCCAGATAGTTGCAATAGTAGTAGGAGCAATGGGTCTCATAAAAAAGGATTTACAGTTGTGTTTAGATATGTTACCAATACATGTAACTCTGTATGAATTGCAGAAGGAGTCAGTCCTGGGCACACTGCAGATGTTGCAAAGAGCATTTCTGGCTAACAACAAAGATTGAAACAATACTAATTTCATGAACTTAATCATACTTTGACTTAGCAATGGGGTCCATTCCTATCATGGTATTAGAAACCCAGAAGACTTGGAGAAATTTTATCAAAAGAAGAGTGTACAGAGTGTGATGTACACTAAAGCAATTATTTGTAGAATGATAATGGAAGGGGAGGGTAAATGGCAAGGGCACATACAAGGGAAGGTACACTGGGCAGGGAAAGTATGCTGATGAAAATGTGCACAGACATGAATGATAGGAATTAATAAAGAGGAAGAAGGCATGGTAAATATGGCAATGTCCCCAAGATAGGATATGTCAATGTATGTACACTTCCAAGACAAGTCAATAGCATAAAACTATGCACATATGTATATAGTACAATAGGTACTGCTCTTTACAGCTCCTGAGCAAGTATATTGTTTGTAAACACACATACTAGTATATACATGATGGTCACATAAGGTTGCATGTTAATGGAGGTGCATGGTTGTGATATAAACATTACTGGAGAGGGAACCTAGCAAGGACAATAGAGGGTATGTGTATACTCTGAAGATCTGCAAAATTACTTGGTTGAATATGACTGACATGTCACCACAGCTCTCAACCAATCAAGGACACAGCAACAGAAACAAACAGGCACAATCATGAACACTTTTAAAATATTATGACCATTAACCTGTGGCATTGACAGAATATGTCATTGTAACTTATTATACATGTTCTGCAATAACAGATGTGTACAACTGTAATTATTGTCGGTATTTTATAATGCAAATTAACCACCTCTTCCCCAAAAGTGACCACTTTTTTGAGGAGTTAAGAGGAGCAGTGTTAAGCCTGGAGTTGAAATCAGGGGCAATCCAGGTAATTTGAGAGGTTTGCATGACACATAAGCCACAATCCCCCTCCCCCACAAGAATCAAACCCATGCCATCAATGTTGTCACTGATCTGTATATTTACTAAATGAAACATAGAAAGACACATCACACATGCATCTAGTAGAACATCTTGAAGTATGCATCTTTGCGATGATGACATCCTCAGTGTTTCGCAGAAAGGATGTCATGTGGACATAGGGAAAAAAGGGTTGTTGGATTCAGTGGGCTATGTAAAAGCTTCTCCTGAGTGGGTGCCAAATGAGGAGAGATTCAAAACATTGTACAATGACCATAATATACCACCAATCCACACACAAGTTACCCGAGTTCAAACACCATACCTGTTTAGGTATACTAGCTGCATTCTATCCAACATAAGATTAGTGCCAATTCAGAGGTCTAACTTATACTATGTCAGGATGCACTTTATCAAGGATGACACCATCACTGTATGTTGAGATAAAGATTTTGGGAGGAATGTCTGACATAACTGTCTACTCACATCCCAATGTAAAATGGTCTACAGACTGATAGTTGAAGAAAGACACACACACAAGTCAACTACTGTGAGATTAGAATCCCTAATTATCAAGTTACACAAGCTAGAGAACACAATACTTACTGCTAGTTCCACCACAGAAGTCTGAGTTTCCCACTCTCAGCATGCACTTTATAGAGGATTATATCATTACTATATGCTGAGAAGGACTTGGGAGGAGTGTCTGACATAGTTGTGGACTCACATCTTGGTGTAAAATTGTTGCTAGACTGATAGCTGGGTTTGTGCACACACACACACACACACACACACACACACACACACACACACACATACACACACACACACACACACACACACACACACACACACACACACACACACACACACACAAGTTGACTGCTGTAAAATTAGAACCTCTAGTTAAACACACTACAGTACACAATACTTAACACAAGTGCCACCACAGAAGTGCGATGTTAACACTGTCAAGAGTGCTCTTTATAGAGGATGACATCATCAGTGTATGGTGAGAAGATGAAGCCTGGATGGAAGTTTGAAATTGCTGTAGTCATGTAGCAGTGTAAAAGCATCTCCTGCATGCTACTTGAGTAAAGGCAGCAGGACCTAGACTTATGCTCATCTGATTTTACACACACACACACACACACACACACACACACACACACACACACACACACACACACACACACTCAGACATAAACACACACATAAGTTGACTGTTGTGAGATTAGAACCCCTACCTATAGTTATACAAGCTAGAGAACAGAGCACTTAACACTCACACCACCACAGAAGTCTGACTTTAACAGGATCACTTTATAGAGGATGACATCATCATAGTATTGCAGGTAACATATACTGTTATGAGACTTCGGTGCAAAACCAGGATCTGTGATATGATTGTGTAAGCACAACTTGGAAAAGAACTTATAAATACATCCTGGCAAACTAAGTCAAATAAGCTGTCATGAACACATGTTGCAGAAGTGAGACAGACATGTACCTGTTTTTCAGAAGGTTGTGCAGATGAGACGCACAATATATGCACACACACACACACACACACACACACACACACACACACACACACACACACACACACGCGCACACACACACACACACACACACACACACACACACACACACACACTTGTGAAATACCAGTATGCAGTGATGGAGTGGTGTGTCTTCATATTCGGATGAAGCTATGTCCACATTAATACACTTACTGACAATATCAATGGGATATGATCATGCATGACCGATGTCTACTGTCAATATAAACACATAAAAAATGTAACAATGCAGTTATGCTTTATATTTCTCTAATATGATTGACAGTGGTTCAAGTACTGATATATCATTTGCAAGTGCATTGCTGCAGGACACACATGAATATCAGTATGTGTTCAGTTAAGTGCACATAGGTTCATAGGTTTATAGGTAGGTACTAGGCTATCTGCCCGAAGGCATTTATAAGCCTAGCCAGAATGTGTTGGCTTTCACCACCCCGTTAGATTATTTCCCTGTGCCTCTGTCCAGCAGAGCCACTGAAGTGATCCCCATCGTAAACTTTTTGTTTCCCATCCACTCGTCAAGGTTTCTCTTGAAGAGTATTAGTGAGGAGCTCTGCCTAATGTAGATTGGAATCTTGTTCCAAAGCATGGGAAGTCTCTAGGACAGGATTCTATCCCTCCAGCATGTCCTATTTATTGTTGTGGTGAGGTTTAGATCCCTAGAGTGTGTGGCTCGAAGGGATAAGGTTTTCTTTAGATGGAGCATGTCCATCAATTCTGGGTTGGACATGGCCTAGTATGTCAGGCAGAGATCACCTCTGAGTAGGCGGTATGCAACCGAATACAGCTGGAGTTTCTTCAGTCGAGCTGCATAGGGCATCTGTTTGAGGCCAGTGATCCTCTTGGTGAGGTACTTCTGTGGTCTTTCCAGCTGTTGCAGGTGTCTTGTAAGGTACATCCCAAATGGGACATTGTACTCTATGATGGGTCTGATGAATGATGAGTAGAGTATGTCCCTGCCCTTCTCCTGTGTTTATGAATGCCTTTCCATGTCATGGAAGATAACAGCCCAGTAACCAGAGTTAGACATGTTATACATGTCTTCACAAAGCAGATTGCTGAGAAACTGATTTGCGCAGATGATGGCAAAGCACATGCATGATTCAAATTTCGGGAAATTAACTTGGACTTGTGAAGTTGCAATGTCCACTGATGCTCATTGCCAAAATGTGTGCAAACAGGGACATACAGTAACTGACCTGCTTGGGGTTAACTGCAAAATGCATCTATTTGTTGTTAATGTTTCATGTGTCAGGCTTGAAAGATTTTGTATGGGAAAAATTGCTGGCATCTGGTATGATGTGCATGCTGTAGTCTATCTTTAAAATGTTGTGGCTAAAGTTTTATTACATAAATAATTGTTGTCTTTGCCTTTCCTGTTTGCATGATGTTAGCAGCTAGCAAACATGGTTCTTTGCTTAAGGAAAACAGTGAAAATTTTACATTAGCATGCCTTCCTTTGCACAAACAGGCTCAGCAGTGATGTGTGGCTGTCAGCACCCTGAAAAGTAATCACAGTAGAAAATACACATACTACCTAGCTTTTTCTGTTGCATGGGGTGTAAGAGCAATTAGCTTCATAACAGAGCACAGGTGAGCTAGGGTTCAAGTCCAAATGGTGGCAGGTTGTCATTAGCTAAGTAAATGTGATCAGGATTGCAAATGTGACTGTGACATCCCCTCTCTGGGGCAGTAATCAATGAGTCTGAATCCTCACCACTGACATTGTAGAAGGATATTCACTTAGAGCAAAAATGGATACACCCAGTATATCCATATGCTCTCTGCATCAACAACAGTTGCCCTTAAGAGCACACAGTGAACACACTCAGCCTGGGGTCTGAGTTTCTCTCACTGTCTCTCCCCCAGGTCCCAAATAAGGCTTTCCACTGGCACAGCTGTATTGTTAAGTCCTCAGCTGAGTGTCCAAGCCAAGTCCTCCACCACTTTCTCTGTGAAACCAGTGCTTTGTGTTGCACACACACACACACACACACACACACACACACACACACACACACACACACACACACACACACACACACACACACACACACACACACACCCCTCAGAAAGGTTGGCACAGGTTTACTAGCTATGCCCCCTTCTGCTCAGACTATAAGGTAGTTACTGCCAGCAGACACTCACAATCCAGCTACTCTAAGACTATTACAAGCATACTCAATTATACGGAATGAAATTAAGATTAATATGAATGGTAGTTTGACCGATGCATTAAGGCTTTCAGGACTGGCCACAGAGTCACCAAACAGATATGAGTACTCTCAAAGGTTAAAATATTCTCTAAAAAGACCAGCCACATTGAAAAGTTTAAATATATTTAATAATAATAAAAGAACATGAAAATACTAAATATCTATTTACAATACACAACAGAGTATAAACCACAGGAAATATTAAATAACTCAGACAAACAGATTCTCACAGATACAGAAAGGCAGTACTTAACTAATCTCACTATATTTTCCTGAGTGATCTCAAGAGTTACTATTCCCTGGTTGCTTACTAGAGTAAGACAAGATGAAGTAGGTGACTGAGCTTCCTTCTTTGTCAGGTTCCAAGAACAAACTGCCGTAAGACTTCAGTCTCACCTAGTAGTAAACATCATTTTAGTGATGAATTTCAGAATGACATCATATATATCTGGTCATCTGACTTCTGGTTCCCATGCAACCCCCCACTGCTAAAAACTGCCAGGATTTAGCACCTATGTGTCAATAATACACACACACACAGAGCCTTGCTAAGATCTACTTGAGGTCCTGGAAATCATAAAACCTAAATACTTCCACTCTTCCTACAGGAGTTAATAAACCACACTTCAGACAGACATTGCATCTCTGGATTCATTCAAAACTGTGAGATAATGTCTTTATGGCCTAGGCCCAGTAATTTCATTTCTTACTATTTTTAAAGTTTGAGATTAACCTGTTTTCTTTCAGTATCCTCTGTTACAACATATACATTTAAACAGTTACAATAATGCATGTATTAGTATAGTTTTTCAGTCTAGCAGGGTACATTGTTGATACAACTTTAACACAAGCAAATTTACAGATACATTTTTAAACACAAGCATCTGTACAAATCAGTTTGATATACAAATGACACATAATTCTTTACAAAAGTCCAGCTAGCTGTGCTGGCATATGTTATACATCCACTGCCCTACTTCTCCTGGCATAGCTGTCAATACCTCACATCATCACACTGATAATTTAAAAATGCATACAGAGTTAATACAGAAGTAATAACACTGATAATTTCTCGGTAAACTATGTGCTGAACATCTACCTGACACTGTAGCCCTCAACCTCTACTCTGACTAGGATGTGGTAGCTGACTGAGTTCATCCATCGTATACGTGCAGTTAGTATTCTGGAAGAAATTAGTATCTTTTACACTAATTATACTGACAAATAATTATCTGGCCTAAACAAACTGTGTGAATGTAATTTAACTGCTACTTAAGTTAATGAAACACTAAATGAAAATAAGTGGAAATGCAAAGATTTTTTTTTTGCTTACTGAATAAATGCATAAAGAAGTAACTGTAATTGTACTCATGCAGATTATTATTTTACTCACTCATGTTATGTTTGGCTTTATACAGACAATTATGTTACCACATAATATATTCCATATATTTGTATATAGATGCAGTTCTGTGTATAGGTATATATATATATATATATATATATATATATATATATATATATATATATATATATATGCATTATTATAGTAACATTACAGCTATATACTTGTAGGAACACATATTTCTTTGAGCAAATAACTTAAATTTTGCAACCTCTTATAATTTATTTTTAAACCTATGTAAAATATGACTAAAAATGAATAACTACTATAGAACTCTGTTCTTGTCACTACTGCCTGGTCAACCCACTCAGCCAGATAGTCAGGCCCAGGCCTATGCTTCTGTAGTTAATCATACCTGTGGTGGCACTGTTGACTGTGAGACGGTGATCCCTGTCAGGGATGACAGGTGCTCATCCTGCTCCTGCCAGATGTTAATATTTTCTGTTCACTTCTACTTTTGCATGCCTGGATGTAATCCAGATATAAGTTCTCACAAAGGAGAATCATTATCAGAGTCTGTCATGCCTTCACAGGTACTGTCATCCTTCAAAGTGCCAGAAACAAAATGAAGAAAGTATGAGCAGAGGTGTGGTTCACAGGTATAGAACCACTCCTTCTGGGGTGTGTCATCACCTTAAACATAACCACTTATCCAGCATGTGGCATTATACCAGGTACTGTTATTACTGGCAAGTGTGGTTTAACCAAAAATGTTTTGTCACATACTTGTTTTTTAAAAGGAATACATTCACATTTCATCTATACAGCAGATAAAAAACAGCATGCAGTCACCATTTTTTGTTGTATTACTTACAGTTGCTACTGCTACAGGGAAATGTGCAACCCTATAAAAATCATACATGGCTCTGGCTTGCTCCTGGGGTGACACAGGGAAAAAATGCACTGATCCACACATTACAAAAGTACATCCAGGAACTGCTACAGTATTCACCAGGCAGAAGCATGTGAGATCCCCAGCATGTCTCCAGTCTGTATCTGGAAGGTCCCCATGGCAAATATAGTGTAGATGCCTTAGTATCCACAGGAATAAGAAGTCCATGCATTCTTCCAGTACACCTATGGGTCTCATACATACTCACTAAGACGCTTATAATATCCTTGTCCACTCTGCGCCTTTCAAGTGTCACCTGATTATCAAAGTTATTGTGAATTATCCTCTGCCTATATCTCTGGCTTCTTGCCCGGCAAGTGTTGCTGAGCATAGACAGTTTTGACTCTATCAAGAGAAGCAGCTCATACCTGGAACTAGCAATGCTGAAAATGACAGCATTTTGTGTAATGTAGATAGGACTGGCAAGACTTCTCTTAATATATTGTATCTGGAGGCATCACAGAAAAGTGACAAAAATTCTCACTGTGAATCACAAATAGGCAAGAGAATGCTTCACTTGCATATCCTAGGTTATATAATTTTTCATTTTACATCTCATTATGCATTTATTTGCTTAGGCTTATTTGTAGCCATTGTGCATTACTTTAAGGGGCCTCTATGAATCATGGCTAGGCTGCACTCATTTGCAGACAGCATGGATAACCTTACTTGCAATAACTATGAATATCACTCATAGGGTGGAAGTAACATAGCAATGTTAAGAAACTGTGAACTTTTGGTTGCTGTAGTACTTTCTGTTTCAAAGTTGGTATTATTGTCATTATCATCATAAAAGAAGGGATTTAGCGGAGCTTAGTGGATGTGAGTGATATGGATAGTCTACATACAAGTGCTGCAATAGTGTAGTGGTTAGAGTGTACGCTTTGCAAGCAGCCATTCCTGGTTCAATCCCAACTGTAACAAAAATAAATAAGCTTAGTAATGAAGCATTTACTAGCTGAGGTTGTTTAATGTAAATGTATTTAAGTAAACAAATTATGGATAATACATGAAGTAAATGGAAAATCCTAAGCAGACCAATAATACCCAGGAGGTGATCTTACTTGTTATGAGGTTGATCTCATGTTTGCCATACTTCTGAAGCTAATTATATTAATTTTAGTGGAAGAAGTAAGACTGTTTAATTATGGGAAATTTTTCTGGACAGAATTGATGACAAGATGATATATTTTATTACTGTATTCAGCAATCTGCTTTATTTTCTTGAGGGCTCATCTTGGTTTACCTTCCAAGTATATAATAACTTGATGGATGCCATGATGTTTAGCTATTTTATTTAACAATCTTGGTGTATTTTTTTTAGGCCAGAACAAGGTTTACCTTTGAGGTATATAATAATTTGATGGATTTTTTTTATCAGCAATTAGTGATAGTATGAGTAATAGTGCAAACAGAGTGTACAACTGTGGCTTTAACTCAGTATTTTAATATGAATGTCCAGTGGATTCAAGTCATGTTCAGGAGACTTTGTATTTGCAAGATATATGGGAGACTAAATGTTGTTTAAATAACTGTGATTTGCTGCAGTTAATCAGCCCAGTAAATGATGTATTGTAATGTATATGGATTATGGTAGATAGGTGCCTGGGTAGTTATTTTGAAGGCTAGATATGGCTATTCCTTATAGAAGCTTTGGTTTAATATGCAGGTTAAGATAACTCATGATGAAAATACTGATAGACGTTAATCAGATTTGGAAGTGCTTGATTATGAGTGAATTCTAATTTCAAAGTAATAGTTATACGCCCATCTGGTGAGAGCTTGAAATTGAGGTGTAAGTGAATGATAATCTAACAATTAATAGTCAGACGTGTTTCTGGAATAAAACTGGATTTGCTTTCAGACTTATTTGTGTACAGAGTTAAATCCTTGCAAGACTAAGTTGTTGTTGATGAAATGGTGTGGTTTATAAGGTAGAAGCAACCAGGGAGGTTATTGAATAGAGTTCCAACACATGACTGTCTAATGGCATCAGGCCAGGTATTGCTGTGTGTAAGCTGTTGATGGTTATTCTGAAAAGAAGGAAGGAAATACTGAGTACTCATTTTTAGTATTATTAATAAAAATCACACAGGCATTGATTGTCTAGGCAAAAATGATCTTGGAGAACTCAGCCAGGCAGAACTTCATCCAGTTAGAATGCGACAAGGTATAGGAAAGCTTTGTCCACTGGTGTAATCAACTTTCACCCTGTAGATTTTCTCACTGAAGGGTTCTATAGATGTAGCTTAACAATGAACTATAATACAAAATGATGTATGATTTTTCTCACAGTTATACTGTTGAAGTTAAAGACATTAAAACAGTGTGTATATAAAATGTGTATGGGCTGTATTAAAATGTGGGCATTTATTTGATTACTAATAGAATTGTAAGTTCTGACATTTTTGTATGATCACATTTCAAATTATTTTACAAAGACTATATCCAGATTAGTTGTATTGTTTATTATAGCAATAACCCACAGCTGGGTGTGAGTAATGCTGGATTTAACCACGGTTGGTGTGGTTTGGTCACAAGGGTGAAGCCTGAGTGAGCAAACAAAGCCAGCCATGGGCAAATCCATCATTACCTACACCCAGCCATGGGTTATTGCTATTATACAGTCACATTATTTAAGAAAAAAGTTACTTTTCTTAAATAATGTTTTTGTATAAGGACACTGTGCTGCTCTTCTGTGTTGTTTCCCTGGTATCCTGGGGCTTTCCTGATGTACTATGCATGTCTGTTGGATGAAAAGCTTATAGATTAAGTTGCTTGGTTAAATAAATAATAAAACCATTCTTCTGTGGTGAATTTTTGTATTATTAGCTTCCTGTCTGGGGTTGGGTGTCTGCTTTCATGGGTGGATTATTATTTTTAAAGTTTCAAGTGTTCATTTTCTTTTTCCACCCCCAGTTTTCCATATTTTGTTACTTGTTTTCTTAGCATATATTAATGGAAGAAAGTCCAGGACTGGACCTTTTTCCATTCTTATATGTTTGATTTACAATAGGCACACTGGCTGGGCTGTAGACTGGCTCATTTTCAAACCCCTGACTCTCACTTCTACTGGGGAGTGAATTGGTTGGAGGGCTCTTGACCGAGTGGAAAAATGAAATGTGGTAGTTGAGTGAAAGAAGGAGAACCTGCAGACACACAAAACTGATATCAGATGATTCAGGAAAAGTTTATTTTAGAAACCCAAAGCATCACAATGGGCACATAATCATATTCAAATTAAAACAGTCTTGTGGTTTGTCAGGAAATAGAATACATTGGATTGAATTCAAGCTGACCCTTCCCATCTTTTCTTCTTCTTCTTTCGCTGCACATTGTCTGCATGCATCTCTTTTAGTCAGTGCCATATCTTCACTTGTATGCATTTGATTTCTGTCTGCACACAGGGTAGAACCCTTGAGCATTTCTATCAATGTCCTGTGCAACACACTTTAATATTTCCTCAGAATATACAGCTGATAAGCCATAAGTGCATCTGGCATGAGCAGTAGTGATGGGAATTTATACAGAAAAGGATACATTTAACATTTTTCAGGTTATTCTAAAGAGATTCTGAAAGAAGTCAAATTTCAAAAATCCAAATGTGTGTGTTAACCCTAGACTTGTGTGTGTGTGTGTGTGTGTGTGTGTGTGTGTGTGTGTGTGTGTGTGTGTGTGTGTGTGTGTGTGTGTGTGTGTGTGTGTGTGTGTTATCCTTGCTACTTAGCCTGCTCTTCTTATCTGTCTGTCACTCCTCACCTCGTTGCATACAGGAACAATCTGCAAGAGTCAAGAGCCATAGTAACCCCCTAAGAACCCTACTATACTGAAACCAACTCTGCAGTCAGCATTTTGACAACTGCTATTTCTGTTAGGCAGGATTACTTGATCTGAAATGGATTCCTCTGCCTAGGGTAAATGTTTTATTTAGCATTCACTGCCAGCCTTGTAGCTAATGGGACACACACAGCAAATATTCTGCATGACATTTTTAATCATGCAGTTAACACACATAGGTTCATAGGTTGATACTAGGCTATCTGCCCTGGGGCATTTATAAGCCAAGCCAGAGTGTGTTTGGCTTTCACCACCCTTTTAGATTAGTTGACTGTGCCTCTGTATAGTAGGTCACAGAAGGTAGCCCTTTTAAGGGTAGTTTACTGTACCTCTGTCAAGCAGGGACACAGAAGAGATCCCAGGGGTAAACTTACGATCTCCCATCCACTCGTCAAGATTTCTCTTGAAGAGGGTCAGTGAGGGGCTCTGCCTAACATGGATTGGGATTTTATTCCAGAGTGAGGGGGGGCCTCTGGGATATGAATCTGTCCCTCCAGCATGTCCTATTTATTTCTGTGCTGAGGTTCAAGTTCCTGGAGCATATAGCTCTAAGGGATTTGGATTTCCTAAGGTGAAGCATGTCCATTAATTCAGGGTTGGACATGGCTTTATACGTCAGACACAGATTGCCTCTGAGTAGGCAGTAAGCAACTGAGTAGAGCTGGAGGTTCTTTAGCCGAATTGCATAGGGAATCTGTTTGATCCCCTTGATCCTCTTGGTGAGGTACTTTTGGGGTCTTTCCAGTTGCTGCAGGTGTCGGGTAAGGTACATCCCAAATGGGGCATTGTATTCAATTATGGGCCTGATAAGTGATGAGTAGAGGGGCACAATGACCTCTCTTGATCTAGATGTGAATCCTTTCATGATAAGGTGGGTTATATAGAAGGTCTTTCTATCCACTTTGGCAATGTGACTGTCAAAGGAGAGATTGCTATCTACTTGGGTCCCCAAGTCCCTAATTACTTCTTCCGTACTTAATGGATTACCACCTATGTGGTAATTTGTGGACACTTTGTTTTTCCCAAAGGGGATGACTATGCACTTTTTTGTATTTAGCTATAGGCCATGGCTCTGACACAAGTTATCTGTCTCTGTGGGACCCTTTTGGAGGATACAAATCCCAGCCGGCTTCAGGTATACTTTTGGAGGATGCTTGTGTCAACTGGAGAGTCGATTACAGCACCCAGTTTGCAGTCATCAGCGAACTTGGTCAGCCATAGTCCACCCGTGTTAGCCTGTACCTCGGAGAAATATATACCGAACAAGAGAGGTCCCAGGACTGAGCCTTGTGGGACGCCACTTGTAACTGGTTTAGAGTCTGACATGGCACCTGCTATTCTGACCATGTGGGTTCTATCCCTGAGCCAGTTTGCAACCCATCTTGTGACATAGGGGTTGATATTTAAGCTGGTGAGCTTATTTATGATGCCCGAGTGGGGTATTGTGTCGAAGGCTTTTGCGAGGTCCAGGTAGGCTGTGTGGACTACCTTCCCTTCATCTATGGCTTTGGTAACTGTTTCAAAGAAGTCGACCAGGTTCAAGAGGCAAGATCTGCCCTTGACAAAGCCGAATTGGGTAGGATCCAGTGTCTGGAGGTTCCCAATGTCTTTGTTTATGATTTCCATGATGATATGCTCCATAGCTTTGCAGACCAGGCTAGTCAGACTTATAGGGCGATAGTTTCCGGGGTCTGTTGTGGCACCACCTTTGTGGAGTGGGACCACTGTTGCTATATGCCATTCCTTGGGTACATATCCTGTTGTAAGGCTGAGATTGAACAGTGACTTTATATGAGGGTTTAGTTCTTCTTGGAGCTCATGTAAGATGCATCCCGGGACACCGTCTGGTCCCACTGATACTGTGTTTTTTGCTTTGGAGAGGGCAGCTCTCACCTGTGCATCTGTTTGCACTGAACCTTTCTGCCAGGATGTTGGCAATGTCTGTGGGTTCAGTGTATTTTTTGTCATTTTGCACTAACTCAGAGCATATCTGGGAGTTGCCCCCCCAGGTTTTTGACATAACTAAAGAAGGCCTTGTGATTATCTTTAGTGTCTTGCGCAATTTTTCTTTCAAAGCTGGCCTTAAGTGATTTTATGAGGGATCCTAGTTTCTTGCTAGTACTGATCAGAGACGCCTTCCCTTTTTGGGATTTTGCTCTATCATGTAGTGGCTTTCTCCTTCTGTTGTATAGCTTATTTATGGCCGGGGTCCACCAGACAGGTCTCCTGCCTTTGGAGGAGTGAGTCTTGGTTTTATTTGGGATAGCATGCCCCATGCATTCTTGTAGCTGTCCATAGAATGCTTTCGTAAAGGATTCTGCATTTTGGGCCATATTTTCCACTAGCCTGGGGGCTTTGAAGGATTCCACCTCGGTTTTGAGAAGTGTGAAGTTTGCTTTTGAGAAGTTTTTCACTGTGGTTTCCTTGGCTAGGGGTGGGGATGGAATATGGATGTCCAGTGAGATTAGTTTATGGTCTGATCTTACCAATGAGGGGTATACCTCTGGTGTGGAACATAGAGACCCCATGTTGGTGATGACCAGATCCAATATGTTTTCTCCTCTTGTGGGAGTGGTGACCAGTTGTTCCATAGCATTTGAGTTTATAAATTCTAGGAACCGTTGGATGAGGGTGTTTGGGCTTCAGTAGTTTTCCCAATCAATGTTTGGGTAGTTGAAGTCACCCAATATAATGGTGTTTGGAGAGGCCTTCATATTCTCCAGTGTTCTCAGGAAAGACAAGTGAGGTTCCTGTGTTTGGGAGGGTGGTCTGTAGCAGGCTACAAACTGAAAGGCAGTTTTGCCCACTGTTAGTTGCACATGGATGGTCCCCGATGCATCGTGCAGTGCCAGTAACCTGGAGGTGTGGGTATCTTTGATAAATATGGATACTCCCCCTCCTTTTGTGGTTCGGTCCGAGTTTTGGGGCCGGAAAGCATGGTATGAAGTATAACCTGTTAGTGCTGGGGTGCTCTTGGGAGCCTTGAACCAGGTTTCTGTTACTGCACAGATATCGATGTTCTCCATGCTAAGGAGAGTCTCGAGTACGTGCATCTTGAGGTTTAATACTACAGGGTTTGAGATAACTCTCTTGGTGCCTGTATGCTTAATGCAGATCTAAAAGTAGTCCTTTACAAAGCTGTTTACTGGAAAGGTGTCCCTCTAACAAATTGCTCCCATCTTAGTCTGACTTTAGCTGAGATGCTTTACTTCCTGGAATTGTCATCACAAATGTTCCTTCTTATAACATTCATATGAGAGTTAGTACAGTGCATAAGGTCTAAACTGCACTATTAATGTACTGTACATTGTGCATATGGTACAGCTAACCAAGTCCTACTTAACTGATACCCCATTACAAAAGCTGAAAGAAAAACTGCTTAAAATAAAATATTTATCTGCCATGGAAGGGGCAAGCACCACACACACTCCATGCAAAGGATTTGCCACTGCAACCCTTTACTAAATATATCCTACTTTATTATGGCACATCCTCAGGGTGGCTTAATGACTTATTACAAAGGTGGAGACACAACACACCCCGGGAACTATTGCCCTATAAGCCTGACTAGCTTGGTCTGCAAGGCTATGGAGCACATCATCATGGAACTCATTAACAGAGACATTGGGATCCTCCAAACACTGGATCCTACCCAGTATGGCTTTGTTAAGGGCAGATCATGCCTACTAAACCTGGTGGACTTCTTTGAGACAGTTACCAAGGCTATAGATGAGGGAAAGGTGGTACACACAGCCTACCTAGACCTCACAAATGCCTTTGATACCATTCCCCATTCTGGTATTATAGACAAGCTCACCACCATGAACATAAACCCCTGCATCACAAGATGGATTGCCAACTGGCTCACGGACAGAACCCACACGGTGAGAGTTGCGGGAGCTAGGTCCAACTCTAAACCAGTTACAAGTGGCATTACCCAGGGCTCAGTCCTAGGACCCCTCCTGTTCGGCATATACTTCTCAGAGGTACAGTCAAGCACAGGAGGACTATGGCTAACTAAGTTCACAGACGACTACAAACTAGGGGCTATAATTGAATCTCTGGCTGACACAGACATCCTCCAAAAGGGTCTCACTGAGATGGATACCTGGTGTCAAAATCATGGCCTCAAGCTAAATGCGAAAAAGTGCATAGTCATCCCCTTTGGAAAAAACAAGGTACCCACAAACTACCACGTATGTGGTAGTCCCCTAACTATGGAAGACATAATAAGGGATCTGGGGCCCAAGTAGATAGTAATCTCTCCTTTGATAATCACATTGCCATAGTGGTTAGAAAACCCTTCTATGTGGCCTACCTAATCACAAAAGGGTTCACATCCATTTCTCCATCACTCATCAGACCCAT
>NC_056731.1:422284217-422303548 GCF_019279795.1 Protopterus annectens
TACTATAGTGTTTTATATTACTGGGTTACAAAATATTAATTTAGACATTAATCTAAAGTCTTACTTTGTATAAATAATGGGTTTTGACTGTTGACCTAGGGTGCAGTTATCAAGTTTTATCTGTGGATACATTTAATGAGTTGTGTGAGTTCCAATAACCACTGTTATGATGTAATCAGAATGAATGTTACAGGTATACTTCTGATGAGTAATGATACAGTTGTCTGCATCACACCCACTGTGTGTGAGAAATGTAATAGCCATATAGATGGTGATATTGTTTTTCTATGTGTAATTTAAAGCTTTTTTTGTTTTACGGCAGGTTATCCATGTGTAATTTTAAAGTTTTGTAACATAAGGCTGGGTAATTACATAATGTTATGGATTTAGTATTTTTACTTCTTTATTTTTTGCCAGCCACATGGGTACTTTTCATGCTGATCTTACCAGACACATTTTTTTATCATTTGCCATCTTGTCTGGATCTTGGCCTCATATGCCACTTGCACCATATTCTGAGGCCTTGAGTTAGCGTACTCTATTACTGCATTGTTACCTTTTCCTGCACATGATGCTTATGATGCTTGGAGAGTTTAGTTGCTTACAAGCCTACTAGATTGGACTTCCATGAATGTGTTTCATTGTGTTGTAAAACCTTGCACATAGGTGCTTTTTCCTTTATACTATGGCAACTTCTAGTTATTTTTAATTCACCATTTCAAATCACTGGTGAACTATGAGGCTTCCGTACTTTGATCTATATTACTTAAATCTCTCATCCCACTGGGTTTTTCTATGGGCTTTCCTCCAATTAATAGTGATAATAAATTACAAACTGATAATATGTTTGGCATACAATTTCAAATTATAACCTCTCCTCCCTCAGTATAAATGAATAAACAAACTTTTCATTTTCAATCACTATAATATAAATATTTATCCCACTAATACTCTCTCAGCATTCTCTACTTCTATTTCAGTGAGACAAAGATAGTGTATCCTCTCTCAAATATTGGGCTTCAAAGAGGTCTTTCTTATACATTAGAAGCCGCAGTGGTACAGCGGTATCATTGTTGCTTCACAGCAAGAGGTTCTCCCGTTCGATTCTTGGCTGGAGTGTCTTCTGTGTGGAGTCTGCATGTCCTCCTCGCAGTCAAGTGGCCTCCAAAAGACATGCGTGAATGGGTGTGCCTTCGCTGAAGGTTGGGCATCAGGCTGGCAACTCGGCACCATAAAAAATCTGTTGCCAATCATTAGCAGACAGGAGTTCCGCTGTGGTGACCCCTAACTGCGAAAAGCCGAAAAGACAAACAAATTGCAGGAATCCATTACCTGAGCCTGACTGGTGTTGAACGATCTTTCCTATGTACCTACTGGGAGGTTTAAGTAAGTACAGAACCATGGACATTTGTTCTTACTCATTCTTTACCTAATCTTACAATTTGCTGAATTTTTCCAAAACTAATTCTAGTTTACACTTCTTATGCCTTCTTGGGTAGTGAATTCATACTCACTGATTGTTTCTGTAGGTGATCGAGGGAATGAGCTCTTCTGTACTCAGGTGTGCAAAGTGTTCCCCCACTTCATTCACCACCTACCCCCATTTCCATCTACCACATATTATCAAACTTATAGGTTTCTTAAAATGCCACCTGCCCATCTCCCTTCACATCTGGCCATACCTACATACAATAGTCATCCAGTCCTTTTACTTCTATTAAACTCACTTCTGTTAATCACTAAAACATCACTATACCCCAGTCTAACCCCTGTTTGCATCTTACATATAATTAGAGGGAATTCTTGCTTACAGTTTGAATATAATGTGAGGAGAGCACGCACTATTCTCCAGACACTTATCCTTGCCCTGTGGAACACCTGCTTTCTCTTCTCTTCCTATCTCATAACCTACTTCTCATGTCTCCTCTAATTCTCCCACTACTTCAGTGCATCCTGTTTGGCATTTATGCCATTCTCCCTCTTAACCTGCTGCTCTCTCTAACTCTCCTTCTGTTATTATGATGCCACATCTTCCATCCCCTTTGCTTGCCACTGTTTTGTAATCATGCTCTCACTCTCTCATTTTATCAGTCTCCATCTGTCATTCTGCTATAGCCTATCCTTCTAACAGGTCCTTTGCTCTCTCACATTACATATGTATAATAGATAGTCCTATTCTGCTACCTTGCTAACTGCTTTTCCCAAGCACAACCTCTCCCTCTCTTCTTTACTCTAGGTGGTAGATGGGTCACACTTCCATACTATTTCTTGCTCACCCTTCTCTGCTCAGCATTTTCACAACCCAGGTGTCACTTTATCTTGTGTAAGCCCATCATCAAGTTTTACCTGGTTAGCTGCTTACTGGTTCTATATACTCCTCCTTCTAGCTCTCTTCTTTTCTTTAACTCTCTCCTATACCATGAAGGTTATACTGCCTCTTTACTCTTTCACACATCTGAACTAGGTGGCAGGAGCATTACTTTCCCTATGCTGTCTTAGCCTCCAGGTCTTGTCTCAATCATCTTTGTCTTACACAGTCTGATTGTTACAGTCCTGTGACCTGGGTATGTCTCACTTCTAACTATTATATATTCCTTATACATCTCACTCTCACTATTATATAGTCTAAGTGGCAGGTAGGTTTTACACATCTCTGACCCAGGTGGCAGATAGGTATCCCTCCTATAACTTATTTCTTATACATTTCACTCTTGCACAGACTAAGTGAGAGCTAAGTCTCCTTGCTAACTCTTCTTTATTCCTTATACAGTAAACCCTTGCACAGCCAAGTGACTTTTAGGCTATTACAGTCCTCTGGCATAAGGGGCAATTTGGACACTTTCCTATCTCCAGCACATCTTCCCATTCTCTCCTTTAAAAATGCTCCCTTTATAGTCCAGGTGGAAATTAGCTATTACACTGCTCTAACCTAGTTTCACAGACTAGTCACCTTCATTACTTTTTTTTTCCAAGTCTTTTTCTCTTTCTTTCTTTCTTTCTTTCTTTCTTTCTTTCTTTCTTTCTTTCTTTCTTTCTTTCTTTCTTTCTTTCTTTCTTTCTCCCCTCACCTTTCAGTTACCTTCACTGCCTTAGTGGCAGTTAAACTGTTATTCTCCCAACCTATGTGGTGATTAGATCTGATTTATGTTACAGGGTCATAGGGTCATAGGTGTTTACTAGGCTAATGACCACAAAGGCCTTTTTAAGCCTAGCCATGCATCCCAAATCTCTGACAAGTTCTGATATCCTTGATAAGTGTAAGCATGGGCCTGGGAGATTAACCATTTACAGGTTACCTGTTTGCATTAGCAACATAGGTGTCAAACCAAGGATGAATTTCCGGTTTCTCATCAAATTATCCAAGGTTAGGGAGGAACTCTGCTTCACATGGATGGGGAGCCTGTTCCATAGATGGGGTAGTCTCTGGGATACATACCTATCTCTTCAGCAGGTCCAGTTTATATCACAGCAAGGTTTAAGTCTTTAGAATGGGTAATTCTGGTACTATTTGTTTTGTGGACATGCAGGAGGTCCATCAGAGTGGTGTCTGACAATGCTCTGTATGCCAGGCATAGATCTCCCCTCAAAAGCCTGTAGGAGACAGAATACAGGGACAGAGCATTGAGGCAGTCTGCATAGGACGTATGACTTACGCCCCTGTGTTCTTTTAGTGAGGAACCTCTGTGGATGTTCCAGTTGTTGGATATGGCTTGTTAGGTAAATACCAAAGGAGGCATTGTACTGAATGATAGGTCTGATGAATGCTGAATACAGTGGAGCAATGACTTCTTTGGACTTAGATGCCATACCTTTATTTATAAGTTGTGCAACATAGAATGATTTCCTCACCACTGAAGACAAGTGATGATCAAAGGCTAGATTACTATCTAAGTTTGTCCCTATGTCCCTAACTACTGGGTTAACTCTAAGGGGTGTGCCAATAAGATAATTACCAGGGATGGAGGACTTCCCAAAGGGTACTATTTTGCAATTCTTGTCATTTAGTTTTAGTCTGTGGCTCTGACACCAGTTGTTTGTCTATGTCAGCCCCTCCTGGAGAACATTTGCTTCATTATGAGATTCAATGGCAGCTCCTAATTTGCAATCATCTGCAAATTTAGTCAGCCAGGGACCACTGACATTGGCCTTGACTTCTGAAAAGTAAATGCCAGAAAAAAGCAGTCCAAGGACTGATCCCTGAGGGACTCCACTTGTGACTGACCTCTTTGTAGAGGTGGACTCCCCAATTCTAACTTCCTGGATCCCTATCTATGAGCCATTTGGCTATCCACTGGGTGACATACAGGTTTGTACCTAACCTTTTGAGTTTGTCAACAATGCCCAAGTGGGGTATTGTGTCAAATGGCTTGGCCAGGTCAAGGTAGGCAGTGTGAATGATTTTGCCCTCATCCATTGCTTTTGTGACCTTCTCAAAGAAGTCCACCAGGCTGAGTAGGCATGATCTGGCCGTGACAAAACCAAACTGGTTTGGGTCTAGCGTCTGGATGTTTACTATATCTCTATTGATCATCTCCATGATAATTCTTTCCATGGCTTTACATATAAGACTAGTGAGACTTATGGGTCTGTAGTTTCCAGGGTCTGTAGATTGCTCACCTTTGTACAGAGGGATGACTGTTGCCTTTCTCCATTCATGAGGCATGAAGCCTGTTTGGGGGCTACAGTTAAATAGTATTTCCTGAGGCCTTGATAGGTCATGTTTTATGCTATTTATGAAGGCATCCTGAGATATTGCCTGGGCCCACTGATGCAGTGTTCTTAGTCTTAGAGAGAGCATTAAGGACCTGTTCTCTAGTGATAGTAGAGTTAGTTATATTTGATGATATTTCCTAGGAGAAGGTTGAGGGGGAGAGAGAGGAGTAAAGTTGGAGCGGAATTTATCAGCCAGGAGGTTAGCTATATCTTCTGGCTCAGTATACGTGGCTTCATTTACATTGAGTTCTGCACACAATTGTGTATTGCCTTTGAGGTTGCGGACATAGTTAAAGAATGCTTTGAGGTTGTCCTTGGCCTGGGAGGCCAAACTTACCTCAAATTTGGCTTTGACAGACTTTATTTGTCCTTTGAGTTGTTTGTTTAGTTTGATGAGAGTGCTTTTATCCTGCTGGGTGGTGCACCTCCTAATTTTTGCCATGATTTTCTTCCTCCTGTTATACATCCGATTGATTTTGTGATTCCACCAGGGTGGCTTGTTTTTTGAATTAGTTCTGTAGTTCTTCCTAGTGGGTATAGCTGCCTCTATGCAGTTATTAACATGCTTGTACAGGGTTTCTTGTGAAAAGTTCCTCATACGTAGAAGTGTTCTCAGGGTTTATAAGGGCTTGTAAATTTACCAGGTTCTCACTTAATAGCAGGAGGTTAGCCTTAGAATAGTTCCTGAATATTTCCGATTTAGCTGGGGGCCCAGGTTTTATTTTTACTTCAAAAGAGACGATTTTGTGGACTGACCTTACCAGGGAAGGCATTACAGTAGGGGGTGTGCAGCATATTAGTGAGGACCAGCTCTAGTATGGTTGCAACCCTGGTTGGTGTATTGACTATCTGGTCCAGGGAGTTTGTGTTTACAAAATCCAGCAATCTCTGTGCATGTATGTTTGATGTTGTATAGGATTCCCAGTTAATAATGGGGTAATTAAAGGCACCCATGAATGCGGTAATGGGTTGGATGGTTAGTGTTTCTAATAAGTTTAAATACATGGTATGGGTTTTCTGGGTCATAGAGGGGATCTATATCTTGCAAAGAAGTGGCATTGGATTTTACCTATGGTGATTTGAACAAGGAGCAGCTCAAGTGCTTTGTACTGTTTGACCAGCCTTGAAATATATTTATTTTTGATGAAACAGAGACACCTCCGCCTTTAGTTCCTGCCTGTGAAGCAGCTGGTCTAAACATGTGGAAGGCATTATTACCTTGCACTGTTGGTGTGCTGTCCACAGCTTTAAACCACATCTCAGAGACTGCACAGACATCAGCATTCTCTAGGGTAAAGAGAGCTTCCAGGGAGTGGAGTTTTTTGTTTAGGCTCCTAGCATTGAGCAATTATATCTTTAGATTTTCTTGGTTTTGATTTGCTGTGTTGGAAGTACATTCATTTTGGCATTGCCTAAAAAAAGGCACTATGGGGTAAGATGATGTTTTAGCTAATATTCAAAAGCCTGGAGGGGAGAGGTGTAGACCATCCCTGGAAAAGCAGTGTGGTCTGTTGACCATCTCCTTCCATGCTGACAAATATTGCACCCCCTTAGAATGACACCAGAAACTAAGCTAATTTTTAAAGTCAGTCATTTGTTCATATTGTGACGTCATCCGTGTAGAAGGTAAAATGCTGCTCAGTGCTAGGCTCATACCAGAATGAGACACATATTCGGAGAGCTCTATGATGTCTCTTTTCATATAGTCTGGGGGTAGGGGTATGCCTCAGGTCGTTTACTCCCACATGGACTATGACTGAGTCATATTGGTAATTGTGCTCCAATGACCTGAGTGCATGCATAATGTGGTGGATCCTAGCCTGTGATAAGCAACTGACTGTACTTTCTCCTTACTCAGCCTGGTGAGAGGGACATCAGTGTGTCTCACGATGGAGTGTCCAATGACTAGAATGTTGGATTCTGTGGTGACTTGTTTTATGGGCTTAGAAGTAGAGGCTCCATGTGATGTATTTCTATGTGTTGATGTGGGTGTTGTTTTGAAAGAGTACGTTTGAGGCTGCTGAGGGTATTTCTTATGTGTTCTTTGTCTAGGAGGTCTTTGTCGTTTAGGAAGGTTACATGTAAGTGCTTCAGTATATGTGGGTCAATTTGTCTGCTTTGGATTGTGCGTGATGGGTGCAGCATGTGTATTACTGACAACCTTATTGACATTGAGTACTTTTATGTGAGAGGTTTGCCTCTTTCTTATACAAAATCTTCTGACCTTGGTAGCAGAAAGGTCACTCTTGAATGTATACTGTTTCTTACTTTTCATTTTCTCTGCTTTACATTATCTCAACCCAGGTGTCACTTTGGCTTGTGTAAGTCTATTTAGTATTTCACTCTCTCTCTTTGCACTCCTTCAGTAAATTTCTCTTTCTCAGTTATACATTCTGTAAATTCCCTTCTGTTAGCCTTTCCCAGCTCTTCAACCAGAGTGTGGAAATCTCCCATCTGTTTATATTGTCTGTACTTGAGACACCCTTTCCTATCCATCACTAACTTCTCTGAGAAGCCCCTTTACACTTCATTGTTTTTTTCCTAACACTTTTAATCTCTCATTCCAATCTTTTACCTTAAAGTATTAATCATGTCCAAACGTCAGTGTTTTCTTTCATCTTCAGTTGTCACCTTTGCCTTATACTACACACATCATCTTGTAGATCACTTCCTTATCACCTCCACAGTTACACCCACTCCTCTTAACAGCTCAACTTATATTCCAGTTAATATTCCATTTCTCTTATCCCAGTATAAAAAAATAATCTTCTGCATCACCAGAAATCAGTTGAGAATTTTTTGCCCCAGATTGTTCCTGATCAGCCATCTTGGGCATCAGTTTCTCACACTCAATCAACACCCTTAGACTTAAGACTCTTAGACTGGTCTCCTATTTACCTCCAAAATGATCTTACCAGGTGCCATATCTTTATTCATCAATACTCTTTCTTATATTCAAGATACTCTCTTCCCTTGTGTACGCAGAAGATTAGGGATCAGGTCTGCCCTGTCTCTCAAGGGACAATAAAAACTTATGAAGCAGAGAAAAATAGACTGGTCCTACTGGAAACAAAAACAGAATGCTAACAGCCTTCTGCAATATTACCACAGTTTAAGAAATCAAGCTAAAATAGCCACTAAATCCACAAAATCCCTCTATACTGCATAACAAAAAATTTCAGCTGCTGGTAATCTTAAGCAATTTTGAAAAGCTACTCTCAGGTAACACCTCTAACACCTCCCACTCTTCTTCGGCTAGTGGTACTAACAAGATTTATAAATTATTCTTCCTTTCTTCCATTATGGACATCACAAATCTGCTCTGTCTTTCCATTAATTGCCAAACTTCATTAAATAATCTTCCTTAAAACATATTCTACTCTCATGCTGAATTGGCAGCAACCTTCTACTTTAGGGAAATTTCTTGTAAAATAAAAAAATATATATATAATATATATATATATATATATATATATATATATATATATATATATATATATATATATATACACACACACACACACACACACACACACACACACTAAAAGTACCTTAAGCAATTATAGAGCTACCTGTGCATTTGGTATGACTAACAACCTATGCATGATATCTTTCATTTGTCACAGTGTTCCATTATTTTTTTCTCACATAATTATCATAATCTATTCAATCTTTTCTTAATTTTCTGCATATTCTGTATTACCACATTTCCATAATTTGTACTACTGTATTTTCTGTTAAGGTATTGCACATCTATGCCTAGGTCATGGTTAAAAATGGTGTTTTGACCAGTTCAAACACCCAATCATCAAATCGAAATAAATACATTTTATATATATATATAAATATAAATATATATATATATATATATATATATATATATATATATATATATAAGAGCAACAACATTAACAAAAAGTGATCAATCCAAAAGAAAAAAAAATTGAAAAAAAAATCTTTTTGCAGGGGATTACCACCTCCACATGAGGGTGCACCCACTATACTCCATGCTAATTACATATACCAACTCTGAGATTGCTCTACATTAGAGAAAGGGCAAACTCCTTGAGCACCACTGTTTACAAACATTGACAGCAATGTTCGAACAGTTTTCTTTGGAGCGATTATGGCAATATTTGACCACTTCAGTGACAACACACACTCACACACACACACACACACACACACACACACAGACACACACACACACACACACACACACATCTATCTATCTCTCTAGCTATTTATCTGTCTATCTACATATATATGTGTGTGTGAGTGTGTCATGTGTGTATGTGTGTGTGCATATGTGTGTGTGTGTGTGTGTGTGTGTGTGTGTGTGTGTGTGTGTGTGTGCGCGTGTGTGTATACATATATATATATATATATATATATATATATATATATATATGTATATATGTATATATATGAACGTATTTATATATTTGTATATATATGTATGTAGTAGCAGATTATTTTGTTAAACATTCAGTATTTTGATGGTGTACCTACTCGCTGAAAGCTCACTACATAAAACTGTGTTATAGTCGACACATCTTTACTTGACTAGAGCATAGTTTTTTACTTTGATAGCAGTTGTGTAACTGTGGAGTTAGTATATATAAATAAGGGGATGTGGGGCAGAGTCAAAGCCAGGGAGGACACAAAGCCCCTCAAATCAAATATTGAAAATGAGATGTATTTTTGTGTGTGAGGCAGACCTGTTTTGCTTATAATTCTATGTTTACAAGGCACAATTCTTGGGCTCATAGTGCTACAGTTTGGCACAATGTTGTAAGATTTTACCTTAGCATGGATTTTATAAAGGATATGTTGTATGAAAGTTAAATTATGTCATTATGTTTGCACTCCAAAAAGTACTGTGTTACCAAAATATTAAAGTTGTTTGAGGGTTAGGTGTAAAATCAATGAGTGTAGTATTTAGGAAACTATAAGTAAGGGACAGTGTTCTTTTTTATTTGTACTAGGAAATGGACTGCATCCACAAATGCAGAAGCAGTGTGGTAAATACAGTAAAAAAGTAAACAGGCAAACCAATATGTTCTTGCACAAGAACCGGTCACTTTAATACGATAAAATCACCAGAGACTTAGCACTTTCACCTTTTACAATCCAGGCATCATCGGAGTCAAATAAAAATTCACAACAGTTACATTAATACAAAGAACAGACTGACATCATTTCCTGTAACATCATGCATTCATGAATAATGTATCAGTTTATAAACGACATCCATGTTATTAAAATTACTGCAATAACAGAATAAAATACTAAGTAATAAAACCATATATATGCTGTTAAAAATTATTTAAAAATATTATTTTTTTAAAAAAAATTCTTTCCTAAATACTGCTAGCATTCACCGAGGCTTGAAGGAGCCTGTATTTAAACCTGTTTTGCTCTTTTTTTCAAGTTACTCGAGATGGAAATTCTGTCATTAAGTCCAGGTTTCACCCTGGCATTGAGTCTTAATTGCCATTCAGTTTCCTTGATCTGCAGATCAAGGTCAACGTTGCCCCGACTTGTACTGACCAAAACTCTATCAATAAGAAAAAATGGGAACTTTTTGAAATTTGAACACTCTGAACTGTGTGTGTAAAGGGCACGTCATTAATAAAGGATCCATCATTAATAAATCTGCATCTTGAACAGAAGCCACATTTGTGCATCCTAGAGACATAATTGTTCTTTTTAGTATCCATGTCCCTCTCCAAAATTTTTTAAATATTTTTGCCTCTACTGAAAACAATCTTAAGCTCTGACCCTAATTTGTTTTTCAGGTCATCGTCTAATAAGGCTCCCCAAATTTTCTTCATGCTTCCCTTTATGTGAGGCATCTTGATTAAATGGGAAAATCATAACATCATTTTTGGAGCCATCATCATGATTTGAGTTACTATTACTGTGACCCCCTCTTAGGACCCTATATCCAGACTGACTCTTATGGTAGGAACTTACAGTGTCCAGGGTGCTGTAATTGTAACACCAAACATGTTTTCTATATTGCTACCTGCATTTCCTGCCCTGCATTTTATATAGGCAAGACCACCAGGAAACTACATGACAGGATTATAGAACACAACAGAGATATTAGAAATGCAAAGTGTACCAGTGCCCTTTACACACACAGTTCAGAGTGTACAGATTTCAAAAAGTTCCTATTTTTTGTTATTGATAGAGTTTTGATCAGTACAAGAGGGGGCAATGTTGACCTTGATCTGCAAATCAAGGAAACTGAATGGCAATTAAGACTCAATGCCAGGGTGAAACCTAGAATTAATGACTCAATTTCCATCTTGAGTACCTTGAAAAAAGAGCAAAACAGGTTTAAATACAGGCTCCTTCAAGCCTCAGTGAATGCTAGCAGTTTTTAGGAAAGAACATTTTTTTAAAAAAATAATATTTTTAAATACATTTTAACAACATATATATGTTTTTATTACTTAGCATTTAATTCTGTTATTGCACTCATTCTAATAAAATGGATGTCATTCATAAACTAGTACAGTCTTCATGAATGCATGATGTTACAGGAAATTATGTCAGTCTGTTCTTCCTATTAATGTGACTGTTGTGAATTTTTATTTGACTCTGATGATGCCTGGATTGTAAAAGGCAAAATCACTAAGTCTCTGATGATTTTATCATATTAAAGTGACTGCTTCTTGTGCAAGAACACATTGGTTTACCTGTTTACTTTTTTTCTGTTTTATTTGTGATGTTTAGTAGTTGTGAGGTATGGTGGGCGGTGTATGTCTGCGTTTTTGTTGTTCTGTGTGTTGTGTGTCTGTGTGTGAATGTGGAGATGTTTAAGAGTGACTGTGATGTTTTACATATATGGGTGGAAATGTTCTGCTGCAGTATGTGATGAATAGTGTTTTGAAGTTTGGACATGATTTGGGTTCAAGATTATGCATGTTAGTGAGCTGCAGAGTCAGTATTTCTGACTTTAGTTAAAGATATGTAAATATGTATGTATGGTTCCTATTAAAAAGTCAAATTAGCGAAATAGTGATCCAGTCTATGCTAATATGCAAATGCCTAGTCCTTCAAATCCACAAACCAGATTGCTAGATCTTCATCTCCATAGACAGCAGAATCTCTTGTGCCAAACCTCCACTGTGTTCTGTGTTCTGTGTTCTAGGTAGAGGTAGGTGGTGGAGAACAGTAATGTTTTAGAATATAATGGGAAACAGAGCAGGGAAGCATGGCTGATATGTAGAACAAGACGTGATTTTATTTGGATTGCCGCAGACATACCAATCTCAGAAGTATTTCAGCAAGTTAGCATCTTCCATCAGAAAGCCCACACATAAACTATTAAATGCCTCCAGCACATCACGTTCAGGCAAAAAAGTGAGTTCAACTATTTTTTACATTTATCTGAAACTTAGTGGAACTCCTATACAGACAGAGATGAGATTCCTGGATGTTACACCTTCTACTATATATTTTGCCTGAAGTGAAACAGGCATCTTTTACATATAGCTCCAGTGATATTTTGCTGTAAACTATGTATGGCAGCAATTTCAAAATTGCAAATTTTATATTTACCTGCACATGTAAGATTATCAATGAACAGAAGGTCATACACACACACTGCCACATGATATTATAGGCAAATAATGACTTCATGGACATTAGGCAGAAAAATGGAGATATAGCTTTGCTATATCCAGCATATGTTAAGAAAGCATGGAGACTATGCAGTTATCTGCAGTACTAAGATCTTCTAAATTATGTTAAGTGGATATAGTCACCACCATTGCATAACTTATATCATCTGTTACCCGTCTTTGGACAAAATGTCCAGATTTGGTGTATATTGACATGTGCCTACCATCAATAGTGACATGTCCCCTACACTATCCTTAGTAAATAACTTTTTGCGCACTGTATACACAGTCTGAAGCATGCTTTTCCTTCAAGGCAGTGAGACCCAAGTTTCAATGCAAGAGAACAACTAGAAGACACAGGTTATCCCTTGACAATGGCACCCTCTGCCTAAGACTTACACATGCAATATACTTTTCTGCTTCAGCAGGACTGGGGGTATAATCATAAGGACTACTCTTAAGTAATTCCTCCCTTTCTAAGGCTGGTCTTATAATAGCTCTACCCATGCACTTGTGCTGCAGTTTAAACTTACATGCCTAATAGATTTTTCTGTCAGAATTTCTTCTTGGTTGTAAATATAGCCATCTATAATAAACACCAGCTTACCCTTCTGGGACATACCTGTCTTACAGTTATTTCCAGTTCATCTATGGATATCATTGCATGATTTGGATGTTGCCATGATCTGCACATTCACAGGTATACTTCTAATGGTGATGTCAGGACATTGGGCTTATATTGGCAGTGCTATTGTACTCACTAAGATATTATTACATTGTGCATTAACAGTGGTTGAGCTATGTGCCATTACCAATGCTAGTTCACTATGTTGCTGCCTACTGATAGCAGTACTACAGTTGCACAGTCACTTGCTGTCATATTTGTGGATGACTACTACTATGACAATTTGTGCCTTCGATCATGCAATATCCTGAGACGCAATAAATTGAATTTAACGTTTTCAACTGTCGGTCTCACAATAAGAACACACACACACATATAAATATAAATAAATAAATAAATAAATATATATATATATAATATATATATATATATATATATATATATATATATATATATGTGTATTTTTGTTTTCTTTTTTTTTTCTTTTTGGGCTGACAGAATCATCACTAGACCAGCGTGTGCTGATGGCCTCTATAGCACAGGTAGAGCATGTGCTATCAATTTCAGACAATTTGTTTCCCCTAGTAAAGCAATAATAGTTGATTTATATCTAGCAGTATGTAGCAGATGGAAGAGCAGTAAACGTAAGCTTTCAATGGAATATATACTTTTAAACCCATGGGGCATATTCTAAAAGTCTGACTGCCTAGATGAAAGGTTGCAGATTTTGTGACTTTACTAGCAGAAAAACAATTTATTGCTGGAACACAAAAAGAAGTTCTTCAGCACCATAAAGGGACATCACAGTAGTGACCATGTAGTCTGCAGGGCCATCTACTCCATATGCAAGGCCTTCTATATTGGGAAAACATTTAAATGCTTAAAGAAAATCTCTGGACATCTTTCCAATGCAAAAGTTCACGTCCTCTACAGCCCAAGCCCACTATCCATAAAAGTACAAGAATGCAACAATGTCTCATTTCCATGTAATGGAAAGGATTAACCCACTACAGGGCAACACCAACTCCAACCTTAAAAAGAAGGAACAAAAGTGACAAATCAGGCTAAGAATATGCTACTTCCCTGGACTTAGTGGCATATGTTCTGTCAACACATACTTCTGCTAAGGAGGCTGGATCACAACAAATTTTATTAGTAAAACAAACACAGTCTATTGAAGTTTAGACAAGTTTATAGCATTTTCAGAAATTCCATCAAGGTAATAGTGAGGGGCTACAAGGGATAGTTTTAGAGAAGATTATTGTGTCATGTTTTGATATACCCCGTCTTTAAAAGCAGCTTCTATTCAAAGAATCAGTATATTTCCTAAAATGTAATACTCTACACCCATATGGGTTAAATGAAGAGTTAAACTGGAGAATGCTAATTTAAATATTTAATTAATTGATTGTTAATTGATTATGGTATTTTAGGCAAGCTGTGTATCATGTTTTTACTCCTTGAAGGCTTTTGTGCCGAGACGTCAGAGACAGAGATTTTTATAACAAACAAGTATTGGATCTGCTGGCTGGTTGTATTTTCATCTTTTTTTTTTTTGTATTTGATGGTTATTCAAGTTTATAGCATTAATTGTTTACACACAGTTTAAGAGATCTAAGAAGAAGAATTGCATCAGTCAAGTGAGTTTAAACTTTTTGCACTTTCTTATGTCACTTTTATTTCAAATGTATGTTATTTTATGCTCTTATTCCCATTACGTTTGATGAAAGTGTACTTGATCTGTTCAGAGTACAATACACTGTTCCAGTCCATCTGAAAGTGCACTCTAAAAATTCCTTACAGATGCATGTAATTTACATTTTTCTGTAAGATGTTCATTTAGGTACAGAATTTGAAAGTCCTCATTCGTATTAGTAAATATGACCTAAAATGAACATTCCTATGCTCTACTGCATAGACAGTATGCAGCCTTACTCAACAAGGGGCTCCCCACCACTTGCCTGACTCTGTGATACCGTAATGACCAATTAGTATAATTAGTCAAATCAAGATGTAACTGCAGTACCAATTAACTGTTAATGATGCCCTAATATATTATTCTTCTCTAACCCACCCCCATATAGCTCTCCATAACTCCAGTCAAAATGAGTTATTTGATAACCAGTCAAACAAGCCAAACTTTGCAGTACCACCTTTACTTAGTTATTCAAGTACATTGTTAGACTAGAAATAAATTTGTTAGTCTTCTTCAGAAGCTAGATCTGGGGAAACCCCATCTCATAAGTGGGAACACTTCTCTGGAATGCAAATATTACCATTTCTTTCTCTGATTTCTGGATATATACAAATGAAGCTATTCCTTGAAATTTAAAAAAGAAGTCATTAAGTCTTATTGGATGAGAAGAATACAAAAGTAGCCATTATGCAAAATTTAATTTTCTTAATAAATGCAATTCTTAGTCACTTAGGATTGTGGTCTACAGACTTACAGACAGAAACCTAATTACCATACCAGGGTGGAATCTACAGAACATTTTACACTACAAGGCATACTGAACAACACCGATAAAATTATTTTGCGCAAGAAATTGTCATCTATTTGTACTTCAGTCCACGAACGACTTTGCTTATTTTTTCTAAATATTTTGATTTATTTATTCCAATAATGTTCACACTTTCACAAAGGCCATGTAAAATAAGCCCTGTGCATAGGCACTGTTTGACTCATAGCATAGAATCATTATTTGTCATACACTCAAGTCAATAATAATATAATAAAATGGTACAAACTCAAAATGAACCTTTGATCAAAGGTCCAGCACCTAACAGAATCTCAAAAATCCAGTAACTTACATGGGGATTCCTTATACTAAGCATATCTAAACTATGGGATAGCATTCCCTTCACCATCAGACAAATAAACATCCTCCGCACTTTTAAGACCAGCATGAAACTACATATAAATCACACTAGAAAATGTCTTCCTTTTGCTTACTAAACCATTTCTTCACAACTTAAGTTTTATATCTTATACTGGAGTGAGTTTATTTTACTCCTCCCACATAAAATGTATTGTTCTCTTATCAGCTTACACGTCAGCATGAATATAGATGAATATCACATTACTTCATCTCCCAAAATTGTGATGGTCTCTGTTTCTTAGTGATGCTGTTATATCTATACTGGTAATTTCTTGCTTCAGTGATGCTCTGTAATGGACATAAATCTCACTTCTCAGAACTATTTGTAGCTTTGTGTGATATTTCCTGTTTATTCCATTTTAATGATTTCCATTATTTTTGTACATCTTTCTTTAGAGCTTGTTTAAACTTTGTAATATTGTACAACTACTGTTTCTTGAAGCTTTTCTCCCCAGGCCTTGGCTGAAAAGAGGCAATGTATTCAGCCAGACTTTAATAAACAAAAGCAAATAACATAAAATAAAAAAGCATAGTAGTAAAATGATAATGTAAGCTTTCAACTGGAACTTAAATCCAAGACCTCCATCATAAATTGGTTCAAAAATAGAACCCAGGAAATTAGTGTAGACTGCTGTTCCTCCTACAAAAGACCTGTCACTAGCAGTGTACTCCAGGATCACTAGTGATGTACCCTAGGGTTCAGTCCTTCAGCCACTCCTCTTTGGCATTTACTTCTTGGAGCTCAAAGCTACTGTTAAGGGTTTACGTTTGACCAATTTTGCAGATGCCTGTAAACTTGGTGCTATCCTAAACTCCCAAGATGACACTAATATTTTCCAAGAGTGCATTCCCAAACCAAAAGCTGATATTAAAACCATAGACGAAAACTGAATGCCAAAATTGTATAATAGTATCCTTCAGCAAGCAATATGTCCCGTGTAACTATCTGAGTGACAACACCCCCCCCCCCAAAATCTGCTCTGCTAGTTAGGGGCCCGGGATCCACTGTAGACAATGAGCTGTCTTTTGATGGCAATATATCCACTATTATAAGAAAGTACTTTTCATTGCACAACTTATTACTCCATTCTTATTAGGCTGATCATTGAGTATAATACTCCCTTAGGTATGTATCTGTCCAAACATCTGACCCAGCTTGAATGCCTACATTGCTTTCTTACTAAAAAAACAAGCGCCTAAATTCTAAAATATATGCAGACCATCTCAAAGCTTTGTTTCTCTTCTCAGTGCCATACATGCTCCTAAGGGGTGATCTCTGCCTTGCATAAACTTCTCAAGAGATCAAAATCTCTTTTGTTACATACATAGAACCTGTCAGAAGGCTAGATATGTATCACAGAGAGTATCTCTTCTTTGAAATAATCTTCCTTTCCACCTAAAGCAAAGTACTTTGAACACTATTCAAACATAATCTGAATGAATGGATGAGTAACTACAAATTCACCCCTTGTTTAGCACTCTTGTCCCTCATGGAAGGGAGCAGCATATAAATGCTCTGCTGTTTTCTGGGTTATTTATACCTAAAACATAGAGGCTAAAAACTTCATGGGAATGTATGGCTAGGCTTCTAAAGATCCTTGTGGATTAACAGCCAAGTAAGTACCTATGAATCTATGGACCTATGCTGGAGTCACTGCTGATGAAGCAAAAAAGCCTCTAGACAGGTAGTTGTTGAGTTTTTTCCTTAACAACTTTATTTATTCAATTAGATAACCTTCCATCATGCCAACTAAAGTCAAAGAACAAACACACACAAATAGAGAGAAAGCCTTCTGTTTAAATCGTAGAAGTAAAAAGAGAATAAGAAGAGCTGCTCAGCTGTTCAAGCCTCAGTCTATACTGGGCATATCAAAACAGGTAAGGTAAGGGATTACTGGCTGCAGGTAAACTGGCAGACGATATGGCCTGCAATATGTAAAGCCAGGGCTTCATGCCTTTGCCTGACCTAAAACTGAGACTTAATTCTGGAGTGGGGGTGCATGTGAGTAAACAACGCATTGAAACATTTGGTGATAAACAATGCTGAATGTTTAAAATTGAACTGTGCAAAAATTTTTAGGACTGCATAAAGATGGATTGAATGATGACTAATGAAAGGATTCTGTGTAAACTGTCCTGCTTCATGAAGTTAGGGCCAGTAGTGTGTTAATGAAGTTAGGGCCAGTAGTGCGTTAGGGTGTGGCAGTAGTGTGTTAATGAAGTTAGGGCCAGTAGTGCGTTAGGGTGTGGCAGTAGTGTGTTAATGAAGTTAGGGCCAGTAGTGCGTTAGGGTGTGGCAGTAGTGTGTTAATGAAGTTAGGGCCAGTAGTGCGTTAGGGTGTGGCAGTAGTGTGTTAATGAAGTTAGGGACAGTAGTGCGTTAGGGTGTGGCAGTAGTGTGTTAATGAAGTTAGGGCCAGTAGTGCGTTAGGGTGTGGCAGTAGTGTGTTAATAATCATGCAGTCAGTTTTTGAGAGCAGATACTGGTTAGCATTTGAGTGTTGGAAAAAATAAATTCAGCTTACACTGACTCTATCAAAATGTAGGCTGGCATGATTTTAGGCATAGATCAGCATTCCGATACATACGTAGGTATAAAGGAGTCTATTTCCATGATAAAATTATCAGTCTATTAGCTGAAGCCCATTGTAAATGGAATATATGTAGAAAAGGTTAATGAAAGGAGGCGTTTAGGAGGTCAAATGGCTGCATATACAAAAGTTGTCACCAAGTAGATCTTAACAGATTAAAACTAAACCGAAAATGGTACTTAAACATATTATACTATGAAGCATTTTTTCAGACAATACACAGAAATAACTGTGCACCAGTGGAAATATTCCAGTTGCCCACAGAGCAGTACTTCAGTTTCATAGTTATTCATAGGAAAGACTGTCAGTCTAAAAAAGGGTCCCTCTCTGAGTCCCTGTTAATTTCCAATTGTTCTAGTTTGCATCAAAGTTGCTGAAGTTAATTACAGACCAGATGGAGTGGAGAATCACGTGGAAGTTTCTACTGAGGATAATAGGACCGGAATACCATTTTTGAGTGTTACAAAAATAGAAGGATATCCAGTAATGCACTGACATGATCTTCTGCATTCTCGTAGCACTAAAGTCAAGTTTGAATTTTTAAATGAATGTCAGCAAAGTAATACAGTTAGCAAACTAAGCGAAGCATCTTAGTACTTAATATGAAAGTTATCCTGTGGGAGAGACTTCTACTTAAAATTGTAAGTTACAGGAAAGGTTAGCATGGAATACAGAGGACATATTAAGCCAATTCTGGAAGGATTAGAGTATGGAATATGCACTGCACTGACTCACGTAAGATTAATATTTTACAGGCACACACTGAGGCCACATGTGCTAAAAATATGGGCAGCTGATAGAAGATGGATGCTGCCTGAGGGAGAGCTTGGAGCTGCTTTAATTAATCAGTAAATTAGCGGAGAGCTGAGCTGCCCCTTGCAAA